>NC_143550.1:90002500-90187500 GCF_054136105.1 Typopeltis vanoorti
TTAAATATCTCCATCCAAATCTTCACAAATATCATTAATATACAAGTTAAACAGCAATGGCACTAAAACAGCGATATCCAGGAAAAGTAACTTTCCTTTTCCAGGATATTGCTCCCCCATACACGACTTGTTAATACTTATCGGATAGCCAGTCTCCAATCCAGTGCACCAATATAATATCTAACCCCATCCACTCTAGTTTAACTATCAACTTATAATGGGTTAATCTATCAAAAGCCTTGGCAAATTTCAAGTATATTACTGTGAATCCTTCTTCTCTATCCATGGAAGCAGTCACCTTATTGTAATAAGTAAGTAGATTACTAAAACATGACCTCCCTTTAGGTCATGTTTTAGTCCATGCTGTTCATCAAAGATAATACCATTGTTGTCAACGCAATTTTGGATCTAGTTCTCAAAAGCTTCTCCAACAATTTAACTACAACACCTGACACACAGACAGGCTTATAGTTTGATGCTTGAGTTCAATCACCTCTCTCCTTTATGAAGTGGCGTAATCTTGCCCTCCTTCCACTCCTTCGGAACACTTGGCCCAGTGCAAGACTTGTATTAAAAAAATATGTCCAAGCTGGAATCAACTCCCTGGCACATTCCTTCAAAATACGTGGTGATATAATATCAAGTCTCACAGCCTTATTAACATCTAGTTTACTCAACTCCCCAAACACCTCTTGATTACTTACAATCAGTCTCTCCTCCCCATCATCTACTGCTGTCAATCTCTCCATATAGTCACATTCACAAGATTGAAAGACCTTTATGAACTGCTCATTAAGTATCTCCACCACATATTCCGCAACAACTGTCTTTATACAATTTTCTCCTAACAATGTCATCCTTCCATAATCATTCTTTCTTTTTGGTTACATATCGAAAGAACTCCTTAGGATTCTTTTTGGCTTCATTAGCTAACTTCTGTTCATACCTGTCTTTAGCTACCTTCACATGGAATTGGTTATGCTTAATCTCTTTATTCATCCATTTCACACCTACCTTATTTAACCTTCTCACCCTTGGAATACATTTAGATGTTGCATCTACTAGATAGTTTTTGAATTTAAAAGAAATAGTTGACACAGTTGCTCCTTCACAGACTGAAGACCTCATTAGGTTCATCCAAAATGTAGAAGTTAAAGACTTACCAGTGACACTTCACTAATCATGATATCTCCCTTTTGCATTGCTTCCTTAAATGTACAAGGATTCCATAGGCCAGTTAAACAAGAAGCTGTATGGAAAATTATGCTACACCATAATATCAGGTTTTTGTTTCTCCAAGAAATATATTCACGTCTTTCTTATTGGAGCTTTTGAAATTTAACAGGGTTGGAATAGTAGTTGTTCTTATTCTTCCCATCTTCCTTGGATCATTCTGTAATATCCAAAGGGATGTAGAAGGGATAATCTTGACACCAGACTGGAAATACCATTAAGGCCTGGTTGGCAGAGTGGTTAGTGTATCTGCTCTCCAGCCAAAAGGCTGTGGGTTCAAATCCCGCCATGAGCATGGATGTTTGTGATTGTCTGTGGAAATGCTAGTGCTTGCGATGATGAGCGGTAGATGTCATTTGTGTAGTTGCGGTTAGTTGTAGTTGGTGGATTTTGAATGGTGGAGACAGAGTTATAGAGTAGATGTCCTCCCTTGATGAGTCTTTGGACTCCATGGAGGTGTCACATAATAATAATAATAAAAAATATATATGATCAATCGAATGGAACAGTTAGGCAAAATTTCTTCCAGGAACTGCAGCTATATTTATATAGTCATTCATTCATTTATTTATTAGCTAGATAGAATATTTGAGAATGGCAGTATCAAGGAGATGTTTCTCAAAATGTTCCATATAGAAATTAACTAGATTAGGATATCACAGTTGTCACCTCTATCTGTTTATGCATGGTTGCCTTCCAAGTGAAGTAGCCAGAACAGATAGCAAAATTGAAAAGATCAATGATATTGGGGAGGAGGGGGGGGGTCAGTTTTCAATAAAGCTCAAATGTCAGAAAGGAGGATATTGGCAAATAAAGAGCTGGCATCAAAGATTATCATGATTTCATTATTATTTAAAACTACATTTCTGATTAAAGATTTGAAATGAGTGGAATTTTCAATATAAAATGAAGTATGACCAGTAAGTGGATTATATATTTAGCTAACTATCTGGTTAACTCAAAAGAGGGGAAGGCAGTAGCATCACTACTTAGTCAGGTGTAGCTGATCATGCCTTGGATGTCTTGCACAAGTAGAAAAAGCTACTATTCTGCACTGCAACAAATGCAAACGTGAACGATTTTGTTTAGAATCAGCAGCAGATTTGAAAAGCCAACCTAATCTTAAACAACAAATTACACAATAACCACAGTAATTAATTTTAATGAAATGAAAGTACAGATATTTCATACTGAAAATAACAGTACATCATCAGTGCATAGAAACAAGCAAATCAAAGAAATCGGAATACAAAATACTACAACAATCAGTTTACCAATTAAAAATGGTTGCCGTGTGCTAGAAATTAATATATTAATAAACAATAAAACTATTTTTGATGGTCACATAAAATAAGAATCTCCCAAACTTTTGGGAGGGGGAGAGAGAGAGAGAGAGAGAGAGAGACAATGATTCCAATTCAGATTTGGCTGATATAAAAGGGCTTCACAACTTTCTTTGAAAAGGTGTTCATATTTAAAACTGCTTCTATGGAGAAGATGAGCTTCATCGCACCAAATACTGTTTAGTGTCAATACTATGTTATGCCAGACCAGACCAGACTTTCGAGATTTCATGTATTCAATATAATATTGATGTTCATTAATTATTTTTTCCACAGAATGGCCTGTCTGCCCAAAGTTGTTAAATTACATTCACAAGGTATCTGGTAAACACCAGCTAATGATAGAGGTGACAGTTTGTCTTTTGAAGATGGCAACAGATAAGAAATTCTGTTGATAGGACAATATGTAGAAATAAGATGAAACTTCTTCAAAATTGTACCCATAGGTTCAGAGATACCAGAAATATAAGGGGTAGAACCCTGTGGTCTGTTGAAGAAACATGAGGTGTTGGAATATGGAGTCAATTATCTGCTGGATTTGATAAGGGTTGTAACCATTAAATTCCATTAAAGTTTTGATAGTGAGAAGTTCTTGTTGTAAGCTTGAGGGAGAGGAGCAAACGTTATGTGCTCTATTAATTAAAGACTTGATAACACCAAATTTTTGAGAGGTATGATGAGCAGACTTTTGATGAATGCATATGCCAGTAAAGGTAGGTTTTTGATAAACACTGGTTGAAATCAAACACTGGTTTTTGATTTCAACACTGGTTGAAAAGTTAGCCTCCGGTAATCAACCAGTGCTAATAAACACTGGTTGATTACTGGAGAATGTACACATAAGAAGAATGTCTAAAAATGGTAAACTACCAGCCCTTTTCTTTTTCCATGGTGAATTGAATGCATGGAATAAAGCTATTGATCAGTTGTAGGAAAGTTGCAAGTTCATTTTCAGAATGGGGCCAAACAGCAAAATGATAATCAAAATAATGAAACAAATGAGAGGGTTGGGGATGAATGGATGAGAACAAGGTATCTTCCAGATGGTTCAAAAAATAGTTTGCCAAAAGTGGAGAGAGACAGAGGGTTACCCATGGCAGTGCCTTTAACCTGTCTATACATCTTGTTTTTCCAGCTGAAATATCCCGATTCTATAACAAATTCAAAAATCCTTGCAATATCAGGAGGCTAATCATCATATAATAAATAATAAGTCAAAGCTGACTACCAAATCCGACTCTTCTATTTGAATATCTTTGATTTTCTCAAGAAAATGTGTGGAATTCTTGATAAATGGTCTGGATTGTCCAGTACGGCAGTTAATAAATGTGACAGAAATTTAGTGATTCTATAGGTGGGAGAGTCAATACAATTGATGATAGGTCTTACTGGATAACCTTCTTTATGAATTTTTGGGAGACCATATAAACAAGAAGTTCTTCCAAAATGAGCGTGCAACTTGTCAAAAGTATTTTGATCCCAACTAACAATTTTATCAAGCAGCTTATTTAATTGTTTAATTTGTTATTATTATTATAATTACGGCTATTTTGCCTGCTTCAGTTGTGTTTAATTTGTGTTTTTGTAGTGTTATAACTAATTACTTTATAGGTGTAGGTATCCTGTAAAAGGCAGTTCTGTAAAAACCTAATCATAATAAATATGGTTGTGTTAAACTTCCCAAGATTTGGGAAACTTTAATATTTAGATCTCCTGTGCAACAGCCAAAAATGGACAACAGAATCCATAGAGGGTGTCCCTTACAGGAGTTCAGGCTTTTAGTCTAATTTTTTCCACTTATTGTTTTGTGTGATCATGATTGAGAGAGATATCATCAGGGATGATGTCTCTCTCAATCAGAGAGACATCATCCCTGATGATGTCTCTCTGATTGAGATGAAACATAAAATCCATTAAACTTGTATTTAATTGTTTCTCTTTCATGTTTTGGTTTCATCAGAAACCAAAAGAAGGAAAACAGAAGCAAGCATCATAGTTTGGTTAAAGGGATAGTTTTGATTTTGTTCATCTTGGGAATTTTTGCTAACATGGTTGTAATGCAGGATGTAGAAGCAAGTCATATTCTCTAATTTCACTATTATCAATTTCATAGTGTGGTTGTGGATTGAATAAAAGTCTGGTAATAATTCTTTTGTCACCATTATTTTGGAATGTGGCTGAAATAAATTTAGATAAAATAACTATATTTTTTCTGTTTATTTCAGCTTAATTAGACATACAAACCAACATTATATATTATTATTATTATTATTATTATTGGCAACTCGAAGGAGTCCTTAGACTCAACAAGGGAGGCCCTAAACATTATGTTAAGAACTATCCAATATTTGCGCAGTATCTATCATACTTTGCTTTGAACTCATTCACAGTCATGGCACCCACAATAGACTCTGGCAACCTATTCCACTCATTCAATACTCTCCAACACTCTTGTTAACTACACTCTTACTCAGTTTCCATGGATGGCCCTAGTTCTCCCACCAACACACCTGTTCTGAAAAAATTTCCTCTGAATTAATCTTGTAAAAACCCCCTTTTCCTCCTATCAACCAGTTTCTGTACCCACAAATCTTCAACCTGTTCCCATGAGGTTCATTCCATAGACATGCTACCATCTTGGTCACTAGCCTCTGGATCCTCTCCATCTCCTTCTCATCACCAAGAAACCCTGGCACCCAGATCTGCATGAAGTAGTCAAGATGGGTGAGGAACAATAACCTGCTTGTCAAAGTATTCTTCAGTAACCAAGTGATCTGAGCTGCTTTAGCCACTTTTGCTATGTCCCTCCTAAACTTTTACTCCCTATCCACTAGCACCCCCAAGTCTCTGGCTCTTTCAATTTCCTGTAATTTTTCCACATTGTGGTACACAGCTGGTAATCTTTTCACGCCAAAATGCATAACCTTACACTTTTCCACATTAAAATGACATCAATTCTTTTTTGCCCAGTCTGCCAATCTATCCAAATCATCCTGCAAAATTTTGACATCATCTGTATTAACTATTGTTTTACCCAACTTTGCATCATCGGCAAATAACTGAACAGTTCATTTCAGATCCTTTCCTATATTGTTAATGAACAAATTAAACAGTAGCAGTCCAAGAACAGAACTCTGCAGCACACCACTAGTCACAGGCCTTCATTTGGACTCTACTCCTGAATAAACTACTCTCTGTTATCTCTCCATCAACCACCCTCCTATCCATCTCACCAACCCTATATCCATTGCCATATGCTGCAGTTTACTAATTAGAATTTTATCTGGTATCCCATCAAAGGCCTTTGCAAAGTCCAACAGTATCACTGTAGACCCTGTACAGGAACAGATTGCATGAATAGGTAGATAAGTGGAACTATCAGTTCAATGTTGCAAAGTGCAAGGTTTTGAGATTTGGTAAGCAACAATGGGATGCAAAATATACATTTGGTTGAGAAACATTAAAAGAAGTAGAGGAGATGAGAGAAGAGGATCCTGACTTGCAAAAATACTTGCAGAAAGGCGAATCTATAGTTTAGTTGGTACTGACAATGCCCTTTGGCTGGAAAGACAGGGGTTCAAATCCATCTAGTATGAGAAGAACTTTTATTGGGCTTTTCAACTGAAAGTAAGCCGGTCTCATATGCAGGCAGCAGTTTTATTTCCTATAAACTCATTTTTCATTCCACAAAACAAGCAAACTCAGAAGAACACATAATTTACAGATATTAGCATATAATACAGATACGATTAAATGTCCTATCATTAGTAAATTTCTAAGAAGCCAAGTTACATTGTACATGAACGGCCACTGAGAATAATAACACAAAGGAAAGATGGAATGGGATATATATGTAAATAAATTAATAAAATAAAATGAAAACATATACGAGGGTGGTCTGAAAAGTTTTTGGCCTCGACCATAGATGGCAACACTATCAGCAAGTTTTTTTCTATGTTGGTACATCTGTCATAAGCATCGATGTGAAATTGCAGGTCATTCTATCAAGTAGTTTGTTTTATACAGCTGTCTGAAGCAAAAGTGTTGTCTGTATCCCTTGAAATGGATAAAATGGAGTATGGTGCCGTTATAAAATTCTTTGTAAAAGAAGGTTTAATGCCAAAAGAAATTCATTCAAAGTTCATAAAAGTTTATGAGCACTCTTCTCCTTCATTTTCGACAATTAAGAAATGGGCTGTCAAGTTTAAACGTAGTCGTAATAACAGCCTTGAAAATGAACCACGTGAAGGACATCCAAAAAAGTATAAAGAACACCAGAAATCATTGATCAAGTGCATGATATGGTATTGGATGACCGGTGAGTCAAAGTGCATGAAATTGCAGAGACTGAGACCATAGGCATTTGAAAAGAATGTGTAGGATATATTTTGCATGAAGAATTGCAAATGAAAAAGCTTTGCGCAAGATGTGTGCTGCACTTGCTTATAGCAGATCAAAAACATACTTGCATGAAAATCTCTGAACAGTGCTTGGAGTGTTTTAACAAGAAAAAAACAATTTTGTGTGTTGATTTATTACTATGGATGAGATTTGGATTTATTATTACACACCAGAATCCAAACAGCAGTGAAAGCAGTGGACAGAAGCCAGTTGTTCAGCATCAAAGAAGGCAAAGTCAGTTCCATCAGCAGGAAAGGTCATGCCATCAGTGTTTTGGGAAGCTAAAGGCATTTTGTTTATTTATTATCTTGAAAAGGGTAAAACAATAACTGGGTAAAACAATGTGCAAGATGTGTGTCACGCTTGCTCATAGCAGATCAAAAATGCACTAGCATGAAAATCTCTGAATAGTGCTTGGAGTGTTTTAACAAGAATAAAACTGATTTTGTGTGTTGATTTATTACTATGGATGAAACTTGGATTTACCATTACACACCAGAATTCAAACAGCAGTAAAAACAGTGTACAGAAGCCAGTTGTTCAGAGCCAAAGAAGAGAAAGTCAGTTCCATCAGCAGGAAAGGTCATAGCATCGGTGTTTTGTGATGCTAAAGGCATTTTGTTTATTAATTGTCTTGAAAAAATTCACGAGAAAAGACCCAGTTTGCAGAAGAAAAAAATCATCTTTCATCAGCACAATGCACCTGCCCAAAAAAGTGTTTTGATAATGGGAAAATTAAGGGATCTGCACTATGAAGGGTTGGAACATCCACCCTATTCCTCAGATTTGGCTCCCTCTAACTTTCTTCCCAAAACTAAAACTCTTCCTCGCTGGTCAGTGTTTTTCTTTGAATCAAGAGGTAATTGCAGCTGTAGAGGGGTATTTTTCAGATCTTACTGAGAACCACTACAGGGACAAGATAATGGCACTAGAGTATCGCTGGAATAAATGTATTAGTCTTAAGGGGAGATTATGTTGAAAAATAAAAATAATTTTGAAATTATAAATTGATTTTTTCATTGTTAGGCGAGAACCTTTCAGACCACCCTTGTATTTCTGCAAGTCAGGATCCTCTTCTCTCATCTCCTCTACTTCTTTTAATGTTTCTCAACCAAATGTATATTTTGCATCCCATTGTTGCTTACCAAATCTCAAAACCTTGCACTTTGCAACATTGAACTGATAGTTCCACTTATCTACCTATTCATGCAATCTATTCAAGTTCTCCTGAAAGGCAATAACATTTGCTTGACTCTGCATATTACTAATTAAATCTGTCCCATTATCATTAATATATGTACTGAACAATGATTCTAACAATGACCCATGCAGCACACCACTAGTGACTTTCCTCTTTCAGGATACTGCACCGCCATATTCAACATTCTGATACCTATCTGACAGCCAGTCACTGATTCAACTCAGAAGTCTGTTATATAATCCCATCTATTTCAATTTATTTAACAACTTTGTTTTGTGGCAGTCTATTAAAAGCTTTTGCAAAAACTAAGTATACCACTGTATATGCATCTCCCTTGTCCAAGACATTTGTCACCTAGTTATAGTACATGAGAAAGTTAAAAAAACATGATGTCTTTAACTAGCCCATGCTTATAAGCACAGAGAATACTGTTGT
Source organism: Typopeltis vanoorti (assembly GCF_054136105.1). NCBI lineage: Eukaryota > Metazoa > Arthropoda > Arachnida > Uropygi > Thelyphonidae > Typopeltis > Typopeltis vanoorti. The sequence goes on from NC_143550.1 coordinate 90,011,114, forward strand.
TATTAACCCATTTCTGCATTCTAGTTCTCAACAATCTCTCTCTTTCTAGTACCTTCACCACAAATCCAGATATGCAGATTATGCAATATGTTACAAAATTAATAACGGAAAACTCATATACAAAGATTATTTATTGACTTTTTTGTTAGGAAATGTATTGACCTTTTTAGTTATCTTACACCAGCTACTTAGGTGGTGCTTTTTGGAATTGTCAGTTATTGTTTAATTTGAGCTTAAAATGTACTGAAGATGCCTGTGACACACAGGTGAAAATTATACTATTAAATAATCTTTGTACATGAGTTTTCCGTTATTAATTTTGTATTGATATGTCTACTCATAGTATACCTCTTTTAAAACTTATGCATTATATGATTTTACTTTCTTTCCACTCCTTTGGAACCTGTGCTGTTGCAAGACTCTTATTAAACAGATATGTTATTGCATATTTCCTGGAACATTCCCTTAAGACGCATCGTGATACATCATCAAATCCTATTGCCTTATTCACATCAATGCTATTTATTTCCTTAAATACTTCCTGCTCACTCACAATTAGGCCATCCTCTCTTATGTCCTTTACATTTAAGTTTCTCATGATTTCACCTTGATGAGCATGAAATAACCTTATAAACTGATCACTGAATACCTCAGGTGTTACCATTTCCATCCATTAACATCATCTTACCATAATCGTTCATCCTTCCTTCTACTTGCCAAATTTTTAAAAAACAATATAGGATTTTTCTTTGCCTGATTTGCTAGTCATTTCTACTCATACTGCACTTTTGTTGACCTTACTAACTGAATCACTTTCCTGGCTTGGTCTTCATACTCTTTATGTAACTCATTATTACCATTATTCATCTTGTACTGCCTCAAAAGTGCTTTCTTTTTCCAGATTTCATGCTTAATCCCCTTATTCATACATTTTACACCTACCTTATTCAGCCTTTTCACTTTCAGAATGCATTCATCGATACTGCTGTGTATTTCTCTGTCAGTTAACAAGCAGCAGTTATTTCCTTACTGCTCAACTCCTCATTCCATGCTATAGCTCCAAGCTGCCTCATAAGCTTGTCATTATGACAAGCCTTGTACTTCCACACATATATCCTTCCTTCACAGAAGTCCTCATATGGCTAGCCACAACCATGGTGATCACTTAATGATCACTTTCACCAACTGGTGAAAAGTGCAACCCTCCTTCACAATGACATCCTCTAAAGAAATGATCAGATCTAAAACTCTCGCTCTTCATATGCCCTCCTTCACATACTGTCTGAGATAGTTGTCTCATTTATAAGTGAAAATTACTGGTCTATGATGTAATTATTAGCAAAAACTGAAAAAAGGGAAATATAGAAAAATTACATTTTATTTTACTACTTACCCTGTAGGTATATCTCCTACAATTTCAAGATCATATCGTTCATTAAGTTTCATATAGTAAGACACCATAGTTCCCAAAATGATCTAAAATATTTAAAAAATTATGTTATACTTTCATCATGTATCAGAAAAACTGTGCATGTTTAACTTTTACAAAAATAGAAATTATTTAACAAATATTTGATTAAAAGATCTGTAACATAGGGGAAAAAAAAAGCAACTGAGAGTTAAGAAACAGAATGAGTAAGATGCAAAGTGACAATCATTGTATCATATTGGATACAGAGTCTTTTGACCAATGAGCATCATTAGATAAAAACTAAGTCTTATTTGGTCAAGGATAACCACAAAGCTAATGAAATCTACTAGTTTTGCCACTAAAACTTATGGCTTCTTCTGGGTAAAAAATACATAAATATAAATGCAATAAAGGCAAACATAAACTACAATATAAACTGATATAAACTGTACAATATAAACTGATGAAAACCATGTTCCACATGGTTTTCATCAGTTTATATTATACACAGACAGTTTATATTCTAATGGTTCCTAGGTAGTTTGTTTTTGAAATGTTATAGTTTATGTTTGTTTTTATTGCATTCATTTTTAATGTATTTTTTAACTAGAAGCCACAAATTTTAGTAACAAAACTAGTGGGTTTTATTTAGGGATCCTATTCGTCCCATAAAATATCGATCGTCCCGTTTTTGGCTAATGAGTCTCGTTGTCCCGAGAAAACTCTTCAGGACAGCTTTTTGTCCTGTATTTTAGAGTTCAAGACTGAATAACAGTCTTGAACTCTATAGAAATTGTAAGAATTAGAATAGAAATTGAACTAGAATTTGAACTTGAACTAGAATAGAAATTGTAACCCAGTTACAATTTCTATTCTATAACAAACATCACTCTCTGTCATTACAGGGAACTGTAGACACGTTATTTTCTCAAGGTGAGTGATGCTAACACTGCAATAATGATAAGTTCGTTAGAACAGTGTGCATTGACATTTTGGCGTGTGCCATGATATTGGCTCAGAACCTTACCACGCACACACTCTTGGAAAGTTAGAATCATTTTATAAGACTGGCATATGTGATGGAGGTGCATACTAAACTTTCGCCCACAGTCATAAGTGTCCCGTATTTTTTTCCAGAGTATCTGGGATCACTAGTTTTATTAGCTTTCTAGTTATCCATGCCCAAATAAATCCCAGTTTTTAGTGAATCATTGCAGCAATTTTTTTTTCTGGAAAGGAAAGAATGATAATAATTAAATTTAAGTTTATACATAAGTAGAATAATCATAATGCTATGATGCATGATGATGATTATGCTACAGATAAGTATCAGAAAGTTGTATGGGGATGCAGTATCCCAAAAGAGGAAGGTCACCATTGGTGTGCTACAGGGGTAGGTTCTGGGACCATTGTTGTTCAATTTGTATATTAATGATATTGGGATTGGTTCAACTAGTGATATGCAGCTGTTTGCAGATGATACAAAATTGGGAAGAGCAATGCTGAGTCAAGCAAATGTTATGGCCTTACAGGAGGACTTGAATAGATTGCATGAATAGGTAGGTAAGTGGAACTGTCAGTTCAATGTTGCCAAGTGTAAGGTTTTGAAATTTGGTAAGCTACAACGGGATACAAAGCATATACTTGGTGAGGAAACTGTAAAGGAGATAGAAGAGATGAGAGCTCTGGTAGTGGTAGCAGACAAGGACCTAAAATTCAGGGGCCACATTGCACAACTTGAGAAGACATCACATCTGATAATGGCAATGCTGTGGAGGACCCTGATATGCAGAAACAAAGAGGTTATGATGCCATTGTATAAGCCCTTGATCAGGTCTCATATGGATTACAGTGCACAGGTTTGGTCACTGGGTTTTCATGGTGAAGAGGATATGTTAAAAAGGATCCAGAGAAGATTCAAAATTTTGCAAAGCCTCATGAATAGGAGGAGGAAGAGGATATGATTGAGACACATAAGCTAGTCATGGGTTGTTATCAGGTTGACATAGAGGAGATTTTTCGTGGAATAGGAGAGTGGAATAAAACAAGAGGCCATCACTGGAAAATATATAAGGAGAGTGTGAGCAGAGGAATGAGGAGCAGGTTCTTTGCATGGAGAGTGGTTGGTGAATGGAATGCATTGTCTGAGTGTGTTGTGAATGTAGACACATTGAATCAGTTTAAGGCACAGTTGGATGAGCATTGTGTGCAATAGAGTACCTCCCTCAATGAGTCTCTGACTCCATGGATAATGATAATAATAATAATAATAATAGTAATAGTAATAATAATGATAATGCAATACTACCCATAATGCATGGCATTATACACATCTGAGAAGAAAGTATGATGTACATTGTGAGATACTAGATACATAATGTTTCTAGTGAACCAACAAAATTTAAAATCAGTTTTTAAAACTTTTCTGCATATAGGATTGGTGTTACAGTTTCTACACCCTGAGATAAAAGTACAAGAATTGAAATGATTGCTTATATTAAATATGTTTTATTTTATTTTGTTATTTTCTTGTTATTGTTGAGGCCATTGAAACAATTCTGGTGGAACATTGGAATGAATTTGGAGATTGCATTCACAGGAATATACTGAGAAAAGGAATAATGCTGTCATGAAAGAGCAGTTGTTAACTGATACCATTATCCATGATCCATGGATAGTTTCATTGGATAATGTGATGTATGCCATGATGATTATGAAGAAATGATCTCTCGCTCACATAAGACATTTACAAGAAACAGACCTAGAGAGCTCAGTATTTTATGACCATTTTGTATTGCATGAGAGATTTTTTGAATAGATTGCTGGCAAAACAATAAATTCACAGATCAAGATAGAGATATCAAATGGATTCACAATCCTGCCATCCCATAGTAAAGTGTTACTATTCAGTGAAGAATGTACAATATGATGTACAAGAGAATGTGCAATATGGCCATAATGCTTGTACATTATGCATTAATTACGTGAAAATTTCTGAACAACGTATTTCCTGAGTGTTGGATTAGTCAAGGATCTCGAACAGTTCCACTACCATCACCACTGCAATTGCAATAGTCAACAGGCAGCCCAGATCTTGGCACATGTGACAATTCCTTGTGGGGCCACATCAAGAGGTGTGAGTGTTTGTTTGGACAGTAATTTTTCAACAAAAAAAAAAAGAGCAATAAAAGATGTCTCCTGCATGTAATATGTAATACCTCAACTATACCTACTAATGTTGAGTCAGATGTCACATAGGAAAAGGAAAAGGCAATGATTTATACTCTGTCATGACAATGATAGGTAGTAACAAATATGTTGGATCAATTTAATTCTAGTATCTAATGTTTACAAAATTATTACTGAATATAGAACTTTTGCTTTCCCTGCATGCAGTACTGCAAACTATACAGGACATTTTTTTTTTTTTGAGGCACAGGGCTGTAAATTTTAATTTTCAGACACTACATAGTATATCTTTAAGATTCATGCCCTTGCTAACCACACTCTCACCCAACTTCCACACACTAGCCAAGTGTTGAAACATTTCCCTTGCATTAATCATATAAAATCCTTTAAGTAACTTAAATTTTTCCGTCATATCCCTTCTTTTTCACCTATCAACCAACTCCACAGATCACTCACCTCTGGATCCTCTCCACCACTTCCTCATCTCCAAGAAACCTTGGGTGACCAGACAACCTGAGCACAGCATCTCATCCAATCCCACAGCTACATTTGCATTCAGATTCTGCAATACCTCCCTCCAATTCTTCAACCTCTGTTCTCACATCAGTCCCTGTCATAACAATATGTTCACTTGGATGATATTCCCTTGCAAAATGATCACTCTAGCTCAACAGTTTCATCCGGTTTTTTCACCTCTCTACAATCTGCTCTCATTAAAGTTATTCCATAGTCATTCTTTTTCCTACTTGCCACATATTGAAATATCTCTTTGGGATTTCCTTTCACCTGTTCGCCTATTTTTTTTCTCATAATCTGATTTTGCTTTCCTTACCATGATGGTCACCTTTCTTGCCTGATCTTTGTACTGCTCATGAGTTAGCTGGTCACCTTTCTCCTTATTTACCTTCCAAAACATTTTCTTTGTTTGCATCTCATGCTTATTGATACTTCTACATCTAACTCGTACCTGATTTACCCTCCTGACCTTGGATATACAGTGTGATACTGCTTCCTTAAGATACCCTTAACTATCCCCATGTACTGTGAACATCCTTCCCTTGCAGATCTTAATAGCTGTTTCTGTACTGTTTCAAGCTGCCTCCTAAGTATATCATAATCACCTGTCTTGTAGTTCCACATATATCCTTTCTTAACTGGAATTGCCACGTTTTGCTACCTCCAAAGATCACATGATCACTTTCCTCAATTGGAGGCAATGCCATAGTTATTGACAGGTCTTTCGACCCTACAACAAGAGCCAACACTCTCATACCTTGAGTCCCCTGCATCACATTCTGCTTCAAGTAATTATCACTCCACAAGTGTATAAATCCTGTTTCATCCTACTATGTGATCTTTCCTCCTTCCAACTTATGTCCCTGAAATTGAAGTCCTCTGTAATAATTACTTGACTTGCACTCATTGTAAAAAGATGGTGATGGATGTCTTCCTTATCGTTCCTAGCACCCACTGGCCAATTGCAGCAACTAGTTTTATATTTTGTCCTATTGTCTTCAGTCTCACATCATATTGATTCAAAAGAACTGTCATCTGTCTGACAAACTCCTACTCTTGTTGGCTACAATTCATCAGAAGTACCCCAACCTCTGTCCTGTCTACTCTATCCTTGCTGAAAATAATAAATACATCACATTCTATCCCTGTAACTATGTCATCTGCTGTTAGCTAAGTCTCACTGATACCTATAACTTTTGGCAAGGTTGCACCAACAATGCCAAAAATTCCTTGGAAGTTACGGAAGGAAACTGAGCAAGAAGAGCGAGGAGTGGTTTCTTTGCATGGAGGGTGGTTGAACAGTATGTAAGGAGCGGTATGATAGACTGTGTTTCCTAGGAAGGACCTCCCACGATAAGTCTTTTGACTCCATGGAGGCCTGAATAATAATAATTATTATTATTATTATTCCTGATGCTTCTAGTATCAGTACATAGAAACTGCAGCATCCTCTTAGGTCCTCCAACAACCTTTGCATCCTGAATTAACTACTCCCATTTGATATTGTTAACTGAGAGACCAGATTCCACATTTTTTGTCCATTCACACGCTAATTCACTTCATGGATGCCTTCAGACACACACTCTCATCTGCATCCAACCTAATTGCTTTAGTTTTCTTGGCTTTATGATTCCACACTCTCAATGAGCAAAGCTCTCTCCAGACATGTAATTTTGAATCAATTGAAGTGTAGTCCATCAGCATTGTACAAATCTTTACATCTATCAAACTCAGGTCATACATCCATAAACTATAGATCATTCCTTCGGTACAAACTGTGTATTGATATCATCACTCCTCTCATTCTCATTCTGCCTCTATCATAGTGTAGCAGCAGACTTACAACTGTCACCCTTTTGCTCTTCTTTTTTGCTTCTTTCAACCTCCCTCATACAATACTTCTCACCTGTCAGGTCACTGGTTCCAGCCAAAACAATCAATTCTTTCACCTTCCCTTTCTGCATTCTGACAACATTGCCAATATTATTCATTTTTGCACTAGGGAAACAATTTTTTGTAGCATTTCCATGAACTCCCATTATGTAATTGGAGTAAATGATTATTTGCCTACATTCATTCTCTTGATTATTCTCACAACTTTTTTTTTTGGCTTCAGACCTCTTGTTTTTTTTTTTTTGAGGTTTTCAGTTCAACTGATATATGTGGGCTGGGTAACAGACACTATGCATGCAGTAGAATGGAATCTAGGAGAAGAAAGGTGACTAGTGGAGCGCCTGAAGTCTCTGTACCAAGGCCACTTTTTAATTTGTATATTAACTTTTTTTATTTAATTTGTATATTAACTTTTTAATTTGTATATTAATGAGAAAGGGAATGATTTAAGGGGAAGATGATGTTTGTTGATGATGATGCATCTTGCACAATATCTTCATGGAGATATCCAGCAGGATGATTTAAATAAATTAACATTGTGGAACAAGGATGATTGTCATTAATTTAATGTTGCAAAATGTAAGGTTATGTACTTAACCTTACATTTTAAAGATTGAAAAAATTAAATACTGTGTATTATATCGATGGTACTGAATTACAGGAAATTGATAAGGCTAGGCTGTCAACCAAATTTATCAATTTGGTTGACAGACAGTTGAAGTTCAGATCAAAAGTTGGTAAAATAGCTTAAAGGACTACTTGGATGTTGACAAACATCGGAAGATTAAATAAAATAAGGTAGGTGTGAAATGGGTGAATGAAGAGATTAAGCATGTGATACAGATGAAAAAAGGCATTATGGAGGCAGCATAAGAGGAGTGGCCTTAATCAATTCCATGAGGATTATAAAGAACAAGCAAGGAGGCTGACTTGGTTGGTAAGGGTAGCAAAAGTGAAGTATGAGCAGCAATTAGCTAATGAAGCCAAAAAAAAATAATCCTAGGGAGTTCTTTCTGAGCAGTTCATAAAGGTCATTCATTCTTGTGAATGTGACATCATGGAGAGTTTGAGAGCAGTTGATGATGAGGAGGAGACTGATATATCTATGGTATATGGGCAAACTTAATGTTCATAAAGCTGTGAGACTTTGATAATATCTCACCATGTATTTTGGAGGAATGTGCCAAGAAATGCCTTGGCTACAACATCTGACACACACTATCTGTGTGTCAGATGTTGTAGTTAAGGTGTTGGAGAAGCTGGTGAGAACCCAGATCTGGAATTGGGTTGACAACAATGGTATATCTTTGATGGACAGCATGGATTTGCTAAAGGGACGACATAAATAATAAATTACACAATAACTACAGTAATTAACTTTGATGAAATGAAAGTTCAGATATTTCATACTAAAAATAACAGTACATTATCAGCACTTAGAAACAAGCAAATCAAAGAAACGCAAATACAAGGTACATACAGCAGTCAGTGGTTTACTCTACCAATTAAAAACTGTTGCCATGTGCTAGAAATTAATATTAATAAATAATATTATTAAAAGCTATTTTTGATGGTTACATAAAATAAGAATCTAGAAAACTTTTGGGGGAGAGAGAGAGAGAGAGAGAGAGAGAGAGACAATCATTCAGATTCAGATTTGGCCGATGTAAAAGGGCTTCACAACTTTCTTTGACAAGGCATTCATATTTAAACCTGCATCTACGGAGAAGATGAGCTTTATCCCACTGGATATTGTGTTTAGTGTCAATACCATGTTGTGCCCAACCAGACTTTTGAGGTTTCATGTATTCGATATAATACTGATGTTCATTAATTATTTATTCTACAGAATGGTCTGTTTGTCCAAATATGTTAGATTACATTCCCACAGTATATGGTAAACGCCAGTTAATGATAGAGGTACCAGTTTGTCTTTTGTAGATGGAAACAGATGAGAAATTTTGTTGATTGGAAAATATGTTGGAATGAAATGATACTTCAAAATTCTACCATTCAGTTCCGAGATGCCAGAACCCTGCAGTCTGTTGAAGAATCCTGAAGTGTTGAAATATAGTAGTCAATTATCTGCTGGAATTGATTAGGATTGTAATCATTAAATTCCTTTAACTTTTGATAGCGAGAAATTCTTGTTGTAAGCTTGAGGGAGAGGAGCCCACCTTATGTGCTCTAATAATTAAGGACTTGATTAAAGATTTAGAGGACACTAATTTTTTGAGAGGTTTGATGAGCAGACTTTTGGTGAATGTATCTACCAGTAAAGGTAGAACGGTTAATGTGTAATTTAATATTTATAGTCATGCTCCAGGTACCTTTAAAGATAAAGGGAGGACATGTTTTAGTAATCTACTTACTTATTACAATAAGCCGATAGCTTCATTGGACAGAGAGAGAGAGAGAGAGAGAGAGAGAGACACACACACACACATAGAGACCTGTATGTTAATGATATTGGCAAAGATTTGGATGGGAATATTCAGTTCTTTGCAGATGATGCAAAGTTGGGACAAACTATGAAGAGTAGAGAAGACATTGTGGCCTTACAAGAAAACTTGAATAGATTGAGTGAATGAGCACAGGAATGGGGATACCAGTTCAACATTGCAAAATGTAAGGTTTTTAAAATTTGGGAAACAAAGATGGGATGTAGGATTTATGCTTGGTGGGGATATGGTGTAGGAGGTGAAGGAAATAAGAGAGCTTGGGGTGATAGTAGATCAGGATCTAAAATTTATAGGACACATTGCCAAAATTGTGAGGAGAACCCAACAAATTCTGGGAACAATGTGGATGACAATTATTATTCTATTGTATAAGGCTCTGTATTTGGCCACGCATGGACTACTGTGCACAGATTTTGTCACCCCCCTTGAAAACCAGGTGACCAAATCTGTGCACAGATTTGATTTTCAAAAAGGATGAAGAAATTTTGGAAAGGGTCCATGCGATTGACACTAAGGTAGCTTCTGATGTCTGTAATGTGGTATATGAGGAAAGGTTGAGAAGATGCAATTTACAGAGTCTAGTGGATAGGAGGAAGAGTGCAAAGTTATGTGGAATGTGGAAAAGTTATGCATTTTGGGATATAAAGATTACAAACTCTAATCTTTGTATATTTCAACAACCATGTTTCACTTGGTTGCTGAAAAATACTTTAACAAGCAGAGACAAACAGGTTATTGTTCCTCTGTATCGAGCCTTGATAAGACTCCATCTAGACTACTGTGCCCAGATATTGGTGCCAGGGATTCTTCTGGATGGGTAGGAGGTGGAGAGGATCCAGAGACGAGTGACCAAGATGATAGCAGGTCTATGGAATAAACCTTATGAGAACAGCTTGAAGATTTGTGGGTTGCAGAAATTGGTTGATAGGTAGAAAAGGGGTGATACGATTGAGACATTCAAATTACTGAAGGGTTTCTATAAGATTAATTCAGAAGATATTTTTGAGAATAAGACTGGTGGTGGTGGGAGGACTAGGGGGCCATACATGGAAGCTGGGAAAGAGTGTATTTAGCAAGGGTGTTTAGCAGAGGTAGGTTTTTTACTTGGAGAGTGGTGAATGAGTGGAATAAGCTGCCAGAGTCTGTTGTGGGCCATGACTGTAAATGAGTTCAAGGCAAAGTATGATAGATACTGTGTGAATGTCGAATAGTTGTTCTTGACATGATGTTAGGGCCTCCCTCAATAAGTCTATGGACTCATTGGAGTTGCCCATAATAATAATAATAATAATAATAATAATAATAATACCACAGACACAGATTACAATTATGTATCACATACAAAGATTATGTGTATACTACAGTGAGGGAACTATACCCCAGCAAACTGATGAAGTCAGAGATTTAAGAGTAGTAGTAGTAAACAGAGAGTTGAAGTTTAGAGGACATATTGTTAAAATAACCAAGGTAGCTCACAGAATTACTAGGTCACTGAAGAACACACAAACAAGCAGAGATAAGGGAGTTATCATTCCTCTTTATAAAGCCTTGATACGACCACATCTGAATTACTATGCTCAATTCTGGTGACGTGGGTTTCTTGGGGGGGATGAGAAAATGTTGGACAGGATCCAGAGGTGAGTGACCAAGATGGTGAATAATCTGTGGAATGCTCCCTATGAGGATAGATTGAGGGATTGTAGACTGCAGAAGTTAGTGATAGAAACATTTAAGTTAAAGGATTTTATAGGACTGATGCAGGAGAAATGTTTCAGCATTTGGCTAGTGAGAGCAGAACAAGAGGTCATCCCTGGAAGTTAGGTAAGCGTGTGGTTAGTAAGGGCATGAGAACTAGGTTTTCTGCTTGGAGAGTGATGAATGAATGAATGGAATGGGTTGCCTGAGTCAGTTGTGCATGCTTTGTCTGTTAATGGATTCAAGAGAGGTATGAAAAATGCTGTGTTGATGGTTTGGGTCTTCTACGATGACTTTTAGGACTTCATGGAGATGTACATGCAATAATAATAATAATAATAACTTTGTTTGCTTACACTTGGCAAATGATTAAACAAGAATGTTTCATGAGGATAGAATGGATAAAAAGGAAGAGGGAGTGCAAGAGGTGTATGGGGAGTTCAGCAAACTAGATGTAAATAAGGCTGTTTGACTTCATAATATATCACCATGTATTCTGAAGGAATGTGCCAGGGAGTTGACACCGACCTTGACATTTTTTTTAATACGAGTCTTGCACCAGGTCAAGTTTATAAGGAGTAGAAGGAGGGCAAGATTGTGCAATTTCATAAAGGAGGTGATAGAACTCAAGCATCAAACTATAGGCCTATCTGTGTGTCAGGTGTTGTAGTTAAGTTGTTGGAGAAGCTTGTGAGAACTAGGATCCAGAGTTGGGTTGACAACAGTGGTATTATCTTTGATGAACAGCATGGACTAAAACATGACCTAAAGGGAGGTCATGTTTTAGTAATCTACTTACTTATTACAATAAGTGACTGCTTCCATGGATAGAGAAGAAGGATTCACAGTAATATACTTGAAATTTACCAAGGCTTTTGATAGATTAACCCATTATAAGTTGATAGTCAAACTAGAGTGGATGGGGTTAGATATTATATTGGTGCACTGGATTGGAGACTGGCTATCCGATAGTATCAACAAGTTGTGTATGGGGGAGCGATATCCAGGAAAAGGAAAGTTACTAGTGGTGTGCCTCAGGGGGTCTGTTTTAGGGCCATTGCTGTTTAACTTGTATATTAATGATATTTGTGAAGATTTGGATGGAGATATTCAGTTGTTTGCAGATGATGCAAAATTGGGACGAACCATGAAGAGTGGAGAAGATGTTGTGGCCTTACAAGAAGACTTTGAATAAATTGAGTGATTGGGCACAGGAATGGGGATGTGAGTTCAATGTTGCAAAATGCAAGGTTTTAAAATTTGGAAAACAAAAATAGGATGCAGAATTTATGCTTGGTGAGGATATATTCTCAGAGGTGGAGGAAATAAGAGATCTGGGGGTGATGGTGGATAAGGATCTGAAATTTAGGGGACGGACACATAACCAAAAGTGTGAAGACAACACAAAGACTTCTGGGAATGATGCAGAGGACATTGACTTATAGAAGTAGGGAGATTCTTGTTCCATTGTATTTGATTAGGCCACACATGGACTGTTGTGCCCAGATTTGGTCACCTGGTTTTTAGAAGGATGAAGAGATGTTGGAAAGGGTCCAGAGGCCACTGACTAAGGTAGTTTCTAACCTCTGGAGTATCGAGCATGAGGAAAGATTGAGAAGATGCAACTTGCAGAGTCTGGTGGACAGGAGGAAGAGGGGAGATATGGTAGAGACCTACAAGTTATTAAGGGGTTGTTATAGGATCAATGCTGGAGAGGTTCTACAAAAAATAGTGGGAGATCAGTGGAGAACCAGAGGTCATCCCTGGAAATGGTATAAAGAGGGTGTGAGTAGGGAAGTGAGAAGCAGATTTTTTTTTTATACAGAGTTGTGAATGATTGGAATGCCTTGCCTGAGAGTGTGGTGTCTGCAGAGAATTTGAGTGTGTTTAAAGCATAATATGATGAGCTGTGTGTTTGATAAAAGGACCTCCAAGATGAGTCTTGGATAATAATAATAATAATTTCTTTGCAAGTATAATTTCTGTTGTAACTAAGCGGGAAAACTTTCTACATATATGTAAAGAGACTCATCACTACAATATGCCACAGCACTTTTACTTTGGTCAATTATTGATTCTTAGCCTAATCTCTCACAAGGGGAAAATAAAATTAAATAAATCAAAATTAACTACATACAAAAAAATAAATCAAAATTAACTACATACAAAAAAATAAATCAGTAAAATAAATAAGTACAAAAAAATTGAATAAAACTGTATAATTAACTATTAGCCAGAATTTAATTTCTGTAATGCTGTTGCCTTGCTTGAAGTGCATCGAACATTGAAACCATGGTTCCATTAGTTTTATAGCTAGTTTATGGGTTTGAGGGAAAGTAGAGGAATGATGTACCAGTTAATGGAATAAAAGTCTTGTCAATATCTGAAATTCATGATAGAGGTTTAATGGAATATTAACAGCACTGAGAAAGGATTAAAACTAATTTTAATACTTCCAATATTTCGTCTCCATCACAGAGACATCTTTGGGGATTACAAAAACTTTTTGTAACAACACACACACAAATACAATAGAAAGTGAAACTAAAGTCCTATCTAGGTGGTGCGCCCTCTATGGGCATTTGAAGGTGGCCTGGGATGTAAAGAGGGATCTTTACATCCCATCACAGAGACACATCTTTACAAGATGTCAGTGACAAAGACAAAATATTGGAAGTATTAAAATTAGTTTTAATCCTTTCTCGGTGCTGTTAATATTCCATTAAACCTCTAACATGAATTCTTCACAGCACTTAAGCCTCAACACACGTAATCTGAGATTCAGAAGATTGATTATCATCTCACAAGCTTCTTTGAAAATTTCTGTGCATAAATTTTATAAGGAATAGATACAGCTAAGTCAATTCTATGGTGTTTCAAGTGCATGATTAAAAAAGCCGGATTTCTTATAAATACCAGATTTAATTTTTTTTTTTTTTAAATTCCAGTTTCAAATATTAGAGGTTGAGATACCTATAGCTTATCGGTCCCATCTGTGGGCAAGTGTTCAAAAAGAAAGAAGATACTTCTTGGTATGTTTTTTGAATAACTGAGGTTTATAGTCCTTAAGGAAAACATGAAGACTACTCCAGAGTACAGAGCTAGCAGGTATGAAGGAGGACGATAAGTTGGTTCAGTGTGTTTGAATGAATGAATGCTAACCAGCAGCTGTTAGTGTGTTTATGGTTTGAGGAAAAGCAGAGGAATGGTATAAGCCAGTCATGCTGAAGAATGCTAGTATATTTTCAACAGATGATGAAAAAAATTAACATGAAAACTGAGGTTAATAATTATTATTTCTTTTTTAAGACTTACATCTATTATAATATTTTAAATAAATTTATGTAACAAAAAATTAATCTGATTTGTTTATAAACACTGCCTATTTTCTCATATAATGATGTATTATAACTACCTAAATGTTCATCTAAGAAACTAAGCTTCCCTTTTTATACTCGTGGTATAAGATTACCCATGATTTCGAGGAGTTCTTCTGTAGCATTTGTGAGTTGTTCTTATACGCTGACACATACAGTACCTAAATTTCCCTTTTCTGGACAGCACAAAAGCATTCTTAGAGAGGGTTTCTGGTGCACTATACCATATATGCAAACAATTTTCTAGTCAGATTTGGGTTATTGTACACTGTTAGGAATTGCAGAGACGAATGTCTTGAGCAGAAAAGCAACATTATGATGTTTTTTTGGATGCAGAGGAGGCTATGGCTGGGATGTGCATATTATTATTATTATTCAGGCCTCCATTGAGTCAAAAGATTCATCATGGGAGGTCCTTTCTAAGAAACACAAATCTATCAAGACTCATCGAGGGAGATCCCTCCTAGGAAACACAAAAGTCTATCATACCACTCCTTAAATGCATTCACTGTTCTTGCTCACACCACTCTATCAGACAATGCATTCCATGGTTCAACCACCCTTCATGCAAAGAAACCACTCCTCATCCTCTTGCTCACAGTTTCCTTTCATAACTTCCAGGGATGGCCTCTTGTCATCACTCCTTCCTGCTATTCAACCAAGCAAAACAACTCCCCAGTGTCAACCCTGTAACCACCTCTCAACAGTTTAAACGTCTCAATCATATCACCTCTACTTCTTCTATCCACCAAACTCTGCAGTTCACATTCACTCAGCCGATCATCATAACTATCATTGTACAGTCCTGAAACCATCTTTGTTATCTGCCTTTGTACCCTTTCCACAGTTAATTTATCCCCTTCAAATCCTAGGGACCAAATCTGAGAACAATAGTCCAAGTGTGGTCTGATCAGGATCTTATACAACAGAATGATAACTGTTTTATCTCTAAAGGTCAGTGTCCTTCTCATTATTGCAGCAATCCTCTGTGTTACCTTCACCACCTTTGGAATATATCCCTAAATTTCAGGTTTCTATCAATCATCAACCCCAGATCTCTTGTCCCCCCCTACTTCCTCCAGTATAACTCCTCCCATAGAGGATGCAGCGTCCCACGATGTTTCCCAAACCTCAAGACCTTACATTTTGCTGTGTTAAACCGACATCCCCATTCAATTGCCTATCTATCTAGCTTATTCAAATTCTCTTGCAGGGCTACCACAGCTGCATATTACTAATAACTCTTTCCAGCTTCGCATCATCCACAAACAACTGAATATCCCCTTTCAATCCACGGACAATGTAATTGATATAAAACAATATAGATCCCAGTACTGAGCCCTGAGGGACCCTGACTTGTAACCCTCTGCCTCCTTGAAACTGCCCCACCATACACAACTTTCTGATACCTACTGGACAATCAATCCTAAATCCAGTTGACCAATCTGACATTCAGACCCATGTGCTGCAACTTGTATATCAGCTTATCATGTGGCACCCTGTCAAATGCCTTCGCTAAGTCTTAGAAAATGGCAGTATATGCCTTCTACTACCAACCTTATGCAATGGCACTATCTTACCTTCCTTCCATTCCTTGGGCACCTTTCCCACAGCCAGACTTTCATTGAAAAGTCAGATCAAAGGCACTGTCAGTTCTGCACATTCTCTCAAAACTCATGGTGAAATACCATCCAGTCCCACAGCTTTACTGACATCCAGAGTACTCAGTATTTGGAACACACTCTCCTCCTGCACCTCTAAACCTTGAACCTGCCCAATTCCTCTAGTATTAAAATTAACTCCTCCAGGATGAAATACTTCAATATAGTGTTCACTGAACAATTCCACTATGTCCTCTGCATCAGTCACTCTATTCCCATTTTTATCCGATAAAGTCATCCTTCCATGGTCATTTCTTCTCCTACTGGCCACATAGTTAAAAAATTCCCTAGGATTTTCCTTGGATCTAAGGGCCAATCTTTCCTCATATTCCAGTTTCATCTTCCTTACCATACTAGTCACTCTTCTGGCCTGTGTCTTATATTTTTTGTGCATCTTCTCTTCTCCTGTCTCCTTATATCTCTTCCACAGCATCTTTTTCACATGCAGCTCATGTTTAATATTGTTTGTCATCCACTTTACTCCAAATTGTGTCCTCTTCTTCACTTGTGGAATACAGCTTACCATTTCTGCTAACAAATATTCCTTCACAATTTTCCAAGCACTAATGATATCCCGGCCTTCCAATTCCTCTCTCCACGAAACTTCTCCAAGTTGACGTCTAAGACTATTATAATCACCTGCTTTATAATTCCATATACATTCCTGTCTTTTTGATACTCCTGCATGTATACTCACATTCCACGTCAAAACCATATGGTCACTCTCTCCAACTGGTGGGAGAGATGTCTTCTCAGTTATTATCAACTCTTCTGATGCTATAACCAAATCCAAAACTCTTGAACATCTTGTTCCTTCTGTTACATGTTGTCTAAGACATTTGTTCCTCAAGAAATGTAGAAATTCCATTCCCTTATTGCTACATGCATCTTCCTCTCCCCAATTTATACTGCTGTAGTTAAAATCTCCCATAACAATCATTCTTCTTGTACTTGCCAAACTCAACTGTCTCAACATCTCTTGGTCCCCATCCTCTGTGCTCCTTGGTCTGTAGCAACACCCCACTAAATAACCTGTCTTGCCCACCTCTACCTCACACCATATGCTTTCAAAATCAGTGTCACAGCCTTCCAAAGCCTCCACTCTTAGAAGACATGGATCGTCACTTATCATAAGTAGTACTCCACCACCACCACCACGCTTTCCCTTCCTATCCTGCCAAAAAATGCTGTACCCAGCAACTTCTATTCCTGTTATTATATCTGTCAACCATGTCTTGGTGATTCCAATAATCTTTGGCCAGGCTGATGCTATCAGTGCCACCAATTCCTCTCTCTTATTCCAAATACTCCTGGCATTAGTATAAAGCATATAAGTGCCGCTGGTTCTATACCCAGCATTATCCCCTCTAGACTGCACTGGGATCAGCGTTACCTGATGTCATCCCACTTCTCCCAAGTACCCATTCCCACAAGAGGCCACCCCTGCTACCATCCACACTGACTCATTCAGAACAGCAATCTCTCCAGATGCCTACGTCCTTCCTCATTCAAATGCAAGAGGTCTCTCACATACAATTTCTCTCTGTTCTCAAATGCACTCCAAGCGTCCACATATTCCAATCCTCTCTTCTGACACATTCTCGCTATTATTCCATTCAATATCACCGCTCTTCTGCTCAGCTTGTTGCAATCATACCTAGGCAACACACACACTATCTTTCCTCTCTGTGTCTTCTTTCGTACATCTTCAAGCAAAAATCTCATATCTCTCGCTGCCCTACTTACATTACCACTCAAGTAATTTGTTCCTACCATCACAATCATCTCATCCACCCTTTCATCTCTCTTAATTGTCATAGCCACACTTTCTATCATTCCTCCTGTCAAACACTCCTCACGCATCCTATCTTGAACACCATGGATCATTGGGTCCCCATACATTAAACCTCTTACCACCCTATTCTTTGATTGCTCACATGCATCCCTCATTCTCTCTCTGCTGTAACACTTTCTCTCTGTGCTTCCCTACTTACCTGCCTTCCTGACATCACTCTATTCCTAGTCCCTGTGCTCCCTTGCATTCCTGTCATTTCCCTCTCTCCTGTTGTTTCCATTCTTTCCTCTCCTATCATTCCTATATATGACACTCATTCCCACTCTTCCACTTATCCTATTCTCACCTCTTCTATCATTCATACAACTCTCTCTCATTCCCTCTTTTCTACTGTTCCCATTCTCTTCTCTTCTATCACTCCCATAACTCTCTCTCATTCCCTCTCTTATATTGTTCCTATTCTCTCTTTTTCTCTACCATTCTCATAACTCTCTCTCTCTCTCTCATTCCCTCTCCTCTACTATTCTCTTCTTGTTCCTATTCTCTCCTCTTCTCTCATTCCCATAACTCTCTCTCACTTCCCCTCTGATTCGCCTTGCATTCGTCTCTTCCATTTGCCTAATCTCATCTTTCACACTTCTCATCTCATCCCAGACATTCCACTTGCTCTTTCAGCTCATCTATCGCTCTCTCTCTCTCTGTAAGTCAGCCACTCTTGTTTGCCGTTCATCCTCTCAGTTGAGACCATCTCCTAAACCTTCAGAATCATTCAACCTTTCCATACTCCGCATTCTTATTATTTTATTCATACTTCTCTTGCCCTCTATCATACCAGTCATTTCTCTACATGGAGAATCTCCTGTCTCTGACTCAACGAGGTCAGATATAGTCTAAACAAGGTCAGTTATGGTCATAGTCATTTCTAAATCACCAAGTTCCTCCCATTGCCTGCATTTTGCGCATATACATTTCTCCCCCTTCTCTCTCCTGCCACATATACAACCGCCGGGATGCATACATTCCGCAGGTTGTATATTGTAAATCCTGTATAATATCACGCAAAATGGAGTCCTTAAATGGGGGGGGGGGGGGCTTGCCGATACGCCATTTGCAATTTTAACTGCCACTGCTTCCATTATTCAAAATAGTGTCACTAATTAGTGTCAAAAAAATATATCAAAAAAATAAACGCTAAATAAGTATTAGGGAGTATAACTATAAGAAAAAGTACAACAATTACAAACAGAACATTTAAGCACACTAGATATAAATAAATAAAATGAAATAACTAAATAATGAAAACTTATCCTTCATCTTGTCTTCCATCATTATGCATTCGATTCCGATCAATTCAAGAAAAGATGTCTAATCTTGCATGGGGATTTGGGTATTGTCCAAGGTGAGGGGAGATGAAAAGCCATGTTATGCAAATAAGGCAAGACGTGTTTTGGTGGCATTGAAGTTGACAAGGTTGTCCTCACACCCAATGAAATAGCGCAAGATCATTGTTTAGGGAACTGATAATGGAAAGTCTTCTAGCTTGCGCTATATGGGCATTGCAAGGTCCGTAGAATGGAAGAAATGAATGCAGTGTAGTTGTCAACAAAACTGTAGATAACATTTGAGGTTAGTGATATAAACTCATTTATGAATATGAAAAAGAGCATGGGCAAAAGTACTCTTGGATACTGCAGCACTGGTGGGGAAATCTGAAGAAAGAAAGAAAGTCATCTACCATGACAAGCAGTGAATAACCAGAAAGAAAATTGGCTATCCAATTGCAAAGGTAAATGATAGACCACATGATTGTAATTTGGTAAGTAGGCTTTAATGCTAGACCTAACTGAAAGCTTTGGAAAAATCTAGGGCAATGACACTGGTTTCACCAAACCTTTCCAAATCATGGGTCCATAGTTAACAAGGAAAGCTGCTGTGTACAGAGACTGGCAGAATCCATATCAGTAATCACTGATTGACTGGTTAGCTTCTAGGTGGTGAAGGAGCTGACTGTATGACAGAGAGAGAGAGAGATTATAAAGATGATGCAGGAGTGTTAGTTCAGTAGCACAAGTTTTAAGGATAATTGGGGGAGGGGACATCTGAACTAGAAGCCTTGTTTATATGCAAGCTGTTCAGAATTCTTCTACTTTTTTTTTGAGGAAGGACCAGAAGAGGCATGAAGTGAGTAGTTCTTGGTAATGTTGAGAGTACTTTGTCTTGATCATCAATTGATCAAGACAAATAGGAGTTGGAAGAGAAGAATGAAGCCAGGAGATAGCCTTGTCTTGGGATGATGTTACAATGGCACCATCCCATTAGAGTTATTCCACTGGATCCAAAAAGTGAAAACAGTAGCCAGCCTAAGGAAAGGAGACATAGATGTCACACAAATCATGCCATTTAGCACTATTGTAGTGCCATGATTGCTAATATCGCTAATACGTCAATGAGAAGTTGTGTAGGAGGAAATGGTGTGCATTTTATAAATTTATGGAGTGAATCTGATGGACCACTTTGAATGGTTTTGGAATTAGATGTTTGGAGAATGCTCTTTAGTGATAGGTTGGAAGTGCAAAATCAGGGAAACTAGGGAAATCAGGGAAAGTATTTGGGGAATGCGGTCAAGTGTGGATCAGCAACTCCTGGGACAAATTTGTGTGTGTGTGTGTGTGTGTGTGTGCGTGCGTGCATGCGTACATGCACAAAAATGACCATGCAATGCTGAATGCAGTTTTGTAGGTTTCAAATCAGAAAGGTTTGAAACTATAGGTCCAACGGGATGGTAAAATGCATGTACGGTGTACACAAATGTCAGAGGTGTCAGAAATAAAGGAGTGGAGTTTTTGGCATGCTCATGCCAAAAATCTTCAAAGTTGTTATATTCTTCTTGCATCTGCAGTATGGTGTCTGTTCAGAAGGGGATTTTTATCACTATACAGGGACATTTTCTATGTCTTCCAAAGGAATAGGCATAGTGAGCAAAAATCTGTTTATTCCTGTGAATAAAAATGAAATTTCCATGTTTTATGACAAGCACACCTGTCACACAAATAAAATATTTCCTAATTTTATTAGGAAATATTTTATTTGTTTTGGTTGAGGTTTTATTTTCCCCTATGTTGTATTTAATTTTTCTTGATGTTGCATGTTGTTCTATTGTGGATTGTGACCAGAAACATTTGAAAAACATTGCACTAGACTCTTGTGATATTGCGATGGGTTCTTTGATTATAACAAAATCTGCTTAAAGGGCAACTCGGAAGGAATGCATGTTTCAGAATATATAAGAAAATATTAATTATGGAGAATCCTATGTTTCATTGGTATATTTAAATTACTAAAAGGTACAAATATGTGAACCACCAGAATGACTGGCAAGTATAAGATAGAAAATAGCAGGTGTGTATAGAAATATTTTCATTTGAAGCAACTGAATTACTAATAATTCACAGTTGTATTATATATGTGTGTGTCCAATAAGTTGCTGGAGTGAAGAGAATTGCATGTGATCCTACAACCTGTAGACATATAAATGTTTGCATTTATGATGGGCATAATTAAAAAAAATATATATATATATTAGGAGAGGGAAAGATATTTTTTTGCAAAATATAAAGAACTAACCAATAATAAATATCAGCTGTATACATCGGAGCTCAGTAAATAACTAGAAGGAGATTATCCACTGAACCAATTATATTGATCAGCTGATTCATGTAGGTGTGTGGCTGAAATACATGTGGATTGATGGAGCAGCAGGTCATTTTGCACAATTTTTATTTATTTTTTATTATTATTTCATGACATCTCCAAGGAGTCCAAAGATTCATTGAGGGAGGGGCACCTACTCTAAAACATTCCATATCCACCACCACTACCAGGGTTTTTTCCAGGAGAAAAAACCCTGCTACCTCTATATGAGATCAGCTAACTCATGTTCAACTGAAAAAAAACAGATATTAAGATTCCTCCCATCCTGACAAAAATTAAACTTAGGCCTTTTCCAATTGAAAGATGCAACGTACCATCTCTCTTCCAATTGCGCTACGGAGGCACTGAAAAAAAAAACCTGTTTCCTGGGCTGTGGTTTTGCTAGATAATAGATAAGGACAGTGGGAATCTCCTTAATCCATTTATATGTGTCATTAATTAGATGATGAGGCATTCGGCTATCTTTAGCATCTTTGCGCTGAAACTATAGCACTACAAACGATAGCCCCCCCCTCCCAATTGGGGATTAGCAGAGGAATAGTCTCAACAAATCCTTTTCTACCCTATTCCCTCATATGTGATCCTTGATGTCATCCTTTGGTAAATGTGCCATGCGATCAGTGTAACTTTTAAGGCTCAAATGGACAGATCTTAAAGTGCAAAGATGATAAATCCATCTGTTTTAAATCTTGATAGCTATTGAAGTACCACACTCCTCTGCAGTTTATTATCACACTAGTGAATCTTGGTTGCTTGTTGTACTCTTCTTATAGTTAACTGGTAATTAGCTTACTGAATTAACAATGCATATGAAGGATATTAATTAAAGGCAACTTTAATGAACAACTTCTATATTTCGGCAACGTCACGTTGCCATCTTCAGGAACATAAAAATATTGTATGTGCAGGCAGGCACTAACAAAAGCAAATGAGGAAGAAGGCAGGAAACTAATATTGTTTCTAAAGTCCTAATGGTGCCCTCTGGCAGGCTAATTTTGATATCTTGGGCGTTGGGCTGAAGTTCTCATAATGTAAGTCTCCCAAATTTGGGGTAGTTTCATGCACCCAAATTTGTTGAGGTTTGGAACATTTCTTAGAGCTGCTGATGATTCCTTGAATAATCTTTCGTACTTAAACTTGCTGCAGTGTATAATTTTAGTTTTCTTCCAACGAATTCTATGGTGGGTATCTAAGGCATGGTCTGCCAGCCCAGAGTGGCTGTACTAGCGAAACCGGATGTAGTCATTGTATTCTGAAATCCTGATATTTGCTGTCCTGCCTGTTTGGCCAAAGTAGGACAATTTGCAACTGCAAGGGACCTGGTATACACCAGGTAGGTCTAGGGGAAGTGGATGGTCTTTGGTAGAGTAGATAAGGGATGCCAA
The DNA here is from genome assembly GCF_054136105.1 of Typopeltis vanoorti. Taxonomy (NCBI): domain Eukaryota; kingdom Metazoa; phylum Arthropoda; class Arachnida; order Uropygi; family Thelyphonidae; genus Typopeltis; species Typopeltis vanoorti. Next base: position 90,034,209 of record NC_143550.1, read on the forward strand.
CTTTTTATATGGTCTGTAACAAGAAGTAAGGTCATATTTTTTGAGGATATTGGTTATTTTCTCAGAGGTGCCCTGGATGTAGGGGATGGTGGCGTGCACATACCATATTTTTATGTTCCTGAAGATGGCAACGTGACGTTGCCGAAATATAGAAGTTATTCATTAAAGTTGCCTTTAATTAATATCCTTCGTATACGTTGATAATTCCATAAGCTAATTACCAGTTATGTGTGACCAACGTATAAGCCTTGCTACTAGAATTAGGATCTTCTTATAGTTGTCTTTTTAAGAGAGTCATAGTAGTTATTTATGCCATTTATCTGCACTTAACTGAATTTCTTCACTTTGACATTCAAAGCACTGGGCAGAAATCACATGTGTACATTTATTTGTGTTTTATTTATATTTTGTTTTGTTTTCTAAAATTTTCTTTTATTCACTAACAATCAGTATATACTTTTTTCATAGTACTATATATATATACAAATAATTATCATCGGAATTATCCATCTGTTCAAGAATTTTACCTTTATCACATGATTTTTTTTTTAATTTTGTCATGGGCTTTTCTGTCTTATCAGTAATAAATATGTATATGTTAGTATTCTGTTGGCGACCAACAATGCAGTCATCTTCTTATAATAAATAGAAGGATTCATTTTTATTCAAAAATAGATGAATTTTTACTCACTATGTTCATTCTTTCTGAAGATTGGAATGAAAATGTCTATATAGTGGAAAGCATCCCATCCCATTCCATTCCATATCACAGATGCAAGAAAAACAAGTAGTTTTATTGTATTACTAAATACAGTCAGAGACCTTTACATTCAATGTACTATATTTAGTGGCAATTAGTGTAATTACAGAGAATTGGAATGAAAATGCCTCATAATAAAAAACACCTCTCTTTCCAGAGACACTATACTGCATACATGCAAGTAAATCAAAGTTTTATTTTAGCACAAAACACAGTACCTAACTAAAACATTTATCCACACATCTTCTTTCAAATTTTCAGTTGCAAAAAATACATGACAATGCATATGTTATAATGCAGTCACTAGGTGCAGAAAGCAAATGATTTATATAAAGCAGATTTTTTAAACCAAATAAAGATGTATATGCATATATGTATAAATAACTTGAACTCAGTTTGAACTGCATTTGAGATTTTCAGTATCATTAAGACAGTTCACAAATACCTATTTAGTAAATAAAATGCTACCAAAAAATTGTAACCAAAGTGCCATATAAACTTGGTGAAAATTTGCCTGCCTGAAAAGACATCCCATTCAAGTGCCATCTCCTATCTAGGAGGTTAACTCCCATGGTTTGACTCATGGTTAACTATGGGCATTACGACAAGTGGTGAGGACCCTATACATGCAGTAAAAAGAGTAACGTAGCATGACATGAATGTTTTAAGTAGTGCATATCAAGGCAACTCGGCTGCCAATGATTATATTCTCATAGCTGCTCTGGTACATTTCAAAACTTTTAAGTTTCTTTTCTACATTGTTTATAAAATATGGTTGGTTACATAATATTCTCCATTTTAATATTTAATTTTTAAAAAATTTTTTTTTTTTGCAACTACCAACCAAGAATAGCTATAAACCTATAGTAATTAGTACTGTGGGCAGGTTAAAGATTTTTTATTTTGTAATTTTAATTCATTTTTTATCTATCCCAGAAACCTTACTCTAGAGACCAACATGGAACTTTTCAAGCCATTCCAGGCATCCAATAAGCATGGTGGTGGTTTCACACTGGGTGATGAAATTCATCTCCCACCTAAAGAAAATCCTATACATCCATGCCCATGGCGGAATTCAAACCCACAGCCTGTTGGTTGGAGAGTGGATATGCTAACAATTCAGCCAATCAAGCTAGCATGGGGAGAAAAAATACTGTTAGCTTTGTCCTTTTCTCTAAATTTTTCTAAAATATTTCTGTATGTTTGGTATTCATTACCAACTCTGCTGTTTAGATATAGTTTTCTTAGTACTTTTTTTATAGTTCAGTAATACCCCACCTTATGATGCTCACTTTACAATGATGCACTCATAGATCTCTTTGTGTTTTGGTGCTTGCCGGTGAATTATAAACTGTTCCTAACTATTATTTTATTTTATTGTTGTAAATAACGGCAACTAAAATTCCAAGTAAGGGTACTGTTGCTTTGAATTAAAAGATTATTAAATCTGCTACATTCTATACTAAGAATGAAAACTGAGACAGGTTGCAGGCTAACCTTACCTCATGCTATTGTTGTTATAGTAGTTTAAAACAAATATAAAGTTCTTAGTGAAGTGAAAACTACTATTAGTTAATACGACAGTTATCTGTAAATGTGACAATCTTGTTTTGATGAAATGAAAAAACTTTTAATGGTGTAGATTGATCGCCAACTAGTTGAAGAGTGTTTCCTTAAGCAAAACTATTCAGAATAACTTTTGATTTTAAAAATTATTCTAAATTTTCATTTGCATATCAAACATAAGTAAATGCTTTATTTACATCATTTATACACATATGACTGCTTAAACTGTTATTAAACTAGACATCATGTCAATTAAGAAAATTAAGCCTGAAGTGACCAAATATTATAAAAAATGAAATTACTTATTATAATATTATTATTATAATAAGTAATTATAATAATGGAGTCCAGAGACTCATCGTGGGAGACCCAAACTAACTATTATATATATACCCTAAACCTGCCATAGTGCTCCTTAAATCCCTTCACTGTCAGAAAACTCACACCTAACTCTGGCAATCCACTGCACTCATTTACCACTCACCATGTAAAAAATCAAAAATCTGCTCTGCACACCTCTACTAACCACATTCTTACATAACTTCCATGGATGGCCCCTAGTTCTCTCACTATACTGAAAATTTTCCTTTGCATCAATTTTATAAATCCCATTTAATATCTTAAAAGTTTCTATCATGTCCCTTCATTTCTGCCTATCAACTAAACTTTGGGAGAAACCTTCAACCTGTCCTCAAAGAACGCATTCCACAGACCTGTGTTTGGTCGCTTGTCTCTGAATCTTCTCTACCATCTCCTGGTTCATAAGAAACCCAGGTGAATACTTCTTATTTTTGCCTGTTAATTCAGTTAAAATGGTATATAAATGACAACAACTTGAAATTTCAGAATATCAACGGCATCAAGTACTGATTAAGTTTCACAGTTCTATTACAGGATTAAGCAACCACTCATTATGTAACCAGAGAATGTTGCAAGTGAAGCATAATGATAATATAGACTTTTTCCCCATTGTTTCATTGCCTATTATATAAAGCACAGGACTATTTCCATACTTAGAAATCATAGTTATAACAGAAATTACACTTTTTTTTTTTCAAATAAAAAAATAAAATAATAAGGAATTTTACAAATGTATTATTTATATACATACCAATATTAGTTCTGCCGGAAGTGGAACTTTTATTCTTTTAATGAGAAACACATTTAATATTTCTTTTATAAGGAGAAGAAAAGCCAATGATCCCAGAGACAAAAGCACAACTATGTAATTTGCAGAAGCTATATTTCGAATGACACCAGCCCAACACTGAAATAAAAAAATATATATATATAAAAATGTCAACTATATCATTTCAATAAAATGTTTCATAAAATTATTAATTTTTTCTTTTAAAAAGAAGAATTTAAATTAGAAATTGTTATAAAAGAATCAAAAATAGTTAGATTTTCTTGTAATATACTTGAATCAAAAACAATATGGTTTTGAAACATGAATTGTTTTTCACTTTCTTCAAAATGCTGTGTAAGAAATATAATTCGAAATATTAATCTTATTTCAAGTCCACATAACTTACCATATGTAAGCAATAAAGTTGACATAAATAATAAGAAATTTTTTACAAAATACAAATTAAAAGAAATTAAAAATATCATTAATATTATTATTATTACCAACTGACCTCCATGGAGTCAGAGACTCATCGTGGGAGGTGCACACTATTGTGCATAATGTTCATCCAACTGTGCCTTAAACAGATTCAATATGTCTGCATTCACAACACACACACACTCGGGCAATGCATTCCACTCACCAACCACTCCATGCAAAGAACCGGCTCCTGCCTCTCTGTTCACACCTTCTTTATACAGTTTCCATCGATGACTTCTTGTTCTACCTCCCACTCTCCCATTGTATGAAAAATCTCTTCCATGTAAACCTGATTACAACCACTGACTAGCTTATGTCTCCCCCTCTTCCTCTATTCACAAGGCTTTGCAACATACATTTTCTCAATCTGTCCTCATACTCCATATACCAAAGACCACTGACAAAATTTGTGAATCTTCTCTGGACCCTTTCCAACATATCCTCATCAACATGAAAAATCCAGTGACCAAATGTGTGCACAATAATCCATACGAGGCCTAATCAAGGCCTTATAGAATGGCATCATAACCTCTTTATTTCTGCATGTCAGGATCCTCTGCATCATTGTCATTATCTGATATGATGTCTTCACAACTTGTGAAATGCGGCCTCTGAATTTCAGATCCTTGTCCACCACAACTCCCAGATCTCTCATCTCCTCTACTTCTTCTAAAGTTTCTAAACCAAATGTACACTTTGCATCCTACTGTTGCTTACCAAACCTCAAAACTTTCACTTTGCAACATTAAACTGATAATTGCACTTACCTGCCATTCATGCAATCTATTCAAGTCTTCCTCTAAGGCCATATCATCAGATTGAGTTTGAATTGCTCTCCCCAATTTTGTATCATCAGCAAACAGCTGCATATCACTAGTTAAACCTATCCCATATCATTAACATACAAATTGAACAACAACAATGGTCCCAAAACTGACCCTTGTCTGATCAGGATGAAACACCCTTATAAATTAATCAATAAATACCTCAACAATGTGTTCTGTTACCATTCTACCATTTTCATCATCTTACCATGATCATTCTTCCTTCTACTCGCCACATATCTAAAAAACTCTCTGGGGTTTTTCTTTGCCTGATTTGCCAATTTCTGCTCATACTGCACTTTTGATCTCCTAGCTTGTTTCTTACACTCTTCATGTAATTGATTATTACCATTATTCATCTTGTACTGCCTCCAAAGTACCTTCTCCCAGATTTCATGCTTAAGCTCCTCATTCATCCATTTTACACCATCAATATGTGAATGGAATACATGCACATGTTGATGCTGTTATGTATTTCTTTGTCAGTTCCCAAGCAATATTTATTTCATTACCACTGAACTCCTCATTTCCTGCTATAGCTCCAAGCTGTCTTCTAACACCAGCCTTATAATTCCACATATATCCTTTCCTCACAAACATCTGCATATGGCTAGCCACTACCAAAGTGATCACTTCATGATCACTCTCACCAACTGGAGGAAAGTGTGAACCATCACTCACAATTACTTTCTCTGATAAATGATAAGTTCTTATACTCTCAATCCTTGTGTGCCTTCCTTTACATGCTGTCTGAGATAGTTATCTTTCAAGATAACTGTTGCTGAGGTATGACAATGATGAGGTGAGACAGAGAGCCAAAATCATGAATGGTATGCTAATGGAGCTGTGTGAGGAGAAGGGAGTACAGTTTGTGGATGTATAGCATGTGTTTGAAGAGAAAATGGAATTACAGAGGTGGTTGCATTTGAATGGCTTCGGAGTGAGTGCACTGGAGAATGCATTGCTAGATGGAAGTACAGTGTGTGATGCATGGAAGAGATCAGAAGTAAGAGATGAAGTGAAAAATCAAGAGAGTCGTACTGAAGAGACAGAAGTGCTTGGCAGTGAAAACAGCAGTAGGTGAGAGATAAAATAAGAATGGGAATGCAAGAGGAACAGAGAAGCCAGTGGGGGGGGGGGGGGGGAGTGCTTGGGTGGAAAGGGAGACATAGCATAAAGCAAGTGGATGTTAAAAGTGGCAGTGGCAGCGAACGTGTGCATGAAGACGGAGTAAATTTGCGATGTGGGTGGGGAAATTGAGACTGAGTGGATATATGTGGTAAGCAGAAATTCATTTTTCTTATTCCTAAATACTATCTCTTCATTCCAATCTATACTGCCATAATTAAAATCACACATAATACTTTCTCATAATCCTTCCTTTCTTCCCTAATCTAAATTGTTTATACATTTCTTCTTCACCACACTCCACATTCCCTGGCCTATAGCTACATCCAACTAAATAAGTCTTCCTGTCAACCTCCATATTACACCGCACTCCCTCATAACCATTGGCACTATTTCCCTCTTTCATGTCTACCTTATGTGGACATAATTCCCCTGCTATCATCAGCACCCCCCCCCCTCCTTCTTGTACTTTCTATCCTTGCAAAAAAATACTGTGTCTTTCCATTTCTGTTCGCATCAGAACATGATCTTCATTCAATCATGTTTCACCTATTCCAACATTTTGGGTTGAATAAACCCAATCAGTGAAACCATTTCATCTCCCTTATTTCTTTTAATTCTAGCAGTTTTAAACAAACACAGCAGTTCATTTTTAGGTTTATAATCAGTCTTATGCAAGGCACTGGCTGGTTGTGATTTCCCAACCACACTTGCCCCAATCACCTTTATCACTGCTTACCATATATATCCACTCAGTCTCAATTTCTCCACCCACATCGCAATATACTCCATCTTCATGCACACATTCGCTGCCACTGCCACTTTCAACATCCACTTGCTCTATGCTATGGCTCCCTTTCCACCCAAGCTGCCCCCACTGGCTTCCCTGTTCCTCTTGCATTCCCATTCTTATTTTATCTCTCACCTACTGCTGTTTCCACTGCCAAGCACTTCTGTCTCTTCAGTACGACTCTCCTGATTTTTCACTTCATCTCTTACTTCTGATCTCTTGCATGCATCACACACTGTACTTCCATCTAGCAATGCATTCTCCAGTGCACTCACTCCAAAGCCATTCAACCACCTCTGTAATTCCATTTTCTCTTTAAATACATGCTATACATCCACAAACTGTACTCCCTTCTCCTCACACAGCTCCATTAGCATACCATTCACGAGTTTGGCTCTCTGTCTCAACTCATCGTTGTCATACCTCAGCAACACACTGACAACTTTTCCCACTATACTGTTATCTTTCACTCTTCTCAACAGCCTTCTGATATAATAATAATAACCTTATATAACCTCACATGCTCCATATGTCCACTTGGGATCATTTATCTTAAGTGGACATTTATCCACTTAGGATAAATGTCCTAAGATCATTTATCCCAATCACCACTAATTTTTTGTTCATTTCTTCCTCATGTCCAATGCCTGAATTATCGTACTCATTTTCCCTCCTGGGTAGCTGACTTTATGGACTTTCTCATTAACTAATCCTCTAACTATGGAATCTCTATACAGTGAAATCACTTGTCAACTCTTTTACCCTTTTTTTCTATCATTCTATTCTTTTGCACACTTTTATTAGTTTCCACTAATCTAATATCACTCCACATATATCTCATGTTATATATCAACAGTTATTTTCAATAACTGTTTCATGAAATCTTGCACTCCAAGAATTTCAGTCTCTGTCGTCACACCTGCAGTCTTGCTACCTCTCATTCTGCTGCACCTTACTTCTGTTTCCTCATGCATGATTTTTTTTGCTTCCTTATAGCTAACTTTCACTTCTACATTCTTTTGTTCTTTCATTTCATTTCCGTTTCTTTCATTTACACCATATTTTATCTCATGGTCTAATAATATATCGCATTTGCCATGCATACATATTGCACTCATGACATTGAATAATTTCTGAATGTCTATGTCATTAATGGAACTTGATTTTCATGACACTTGTCTAGTTGCTTTGGTTGAAACCCCACAGATGTAAATCCCTTGTGATTTCAAAAAGATATCATCTTTTTAAAAGCACTCCCAGGAGTATCTCTCTCCCCATCATCTATATAGAGGCCAGAAAAATGCATGGATGTGGAAACAGACATTCACAAATAATTTACTTGTCATTTTGTACCCAAAGTAATCAGACATAACAAAAAAAAAAAAACATTTGGACTTACAGCAACCAATCATGAGGTCTTATTATTAGATAATAGTCTTGCACTGATGATATCATGTGTGATATAATACAAGTTAATGAAATAATTTAGTATGGAAGGATAAACATTGATCTGTTTGCTGTGTAACTTTAGCTTGCAGCTATTTGGCTTAACAGATACACACAGTTAAACTGTGTACTACATAATTAATAACATTATTATTGTTAAACAAGCACCATTTGTAAAAAAAAAAAATCAGCATAGAACATTTCTTTAAATCAATGATGAATACATTGCAGAGAAATTGAGCTTACCTTCAAGATAATGATCCTTCAAATTGCCAAACAAAAAATCATGTTTTCCCAACAAGGTCAAATAAATGATAGATTACTGTATATGACAATTTATTAAAGTAACAGTGATCAAAAAGGAGGATATTATTATTGAAAAAAAGAGAGCCAAAAGGCTTCACTTCAGTGATGCAAAATTATTCAAATTAAATGGATATTGAATCCAACATTATTTCAAAGCTGAATTGAGAAACTACAAGAGTTTCATGCCGAATATAGAAACTATAAAGGTTTTGGCAGATCCAAGCATAAGCAAACCTTTCATTATTATTATTAATCCTGACACCTCCAAGGAGTCCGAAGACTCATTGCAGGAGGGTACCTACAACTGTCTCAACCACTACATCGAACTTCTACTAAGAATCATCTCCATCAATGCCATCTATCGCCCACCACAACTAGTATTTTTTGTCTGTAAATTGCATGTGTTCTGAAGGGCCGATTTGTCTGTATGCAGGATGAAAAACCCGAGTTTCCGGGAGAAAAACCCTGCTACCTCTGTATGAGATCAGCTAATTCACCTTCGATTGAAATCGCCCAGATAAAGATTCCTCCCATCACGACGAGAATTGAACTTAGGCCTATTCCAATCGAAGGGCGATTGGAATAGGCCCAATTGGAAGAATGTACCATCATTCTTCCAATTGCGCTACGGAGGCAACCTATTTCATGACAGGGGAAACTTATAGTAAAGGTGGAGTAAGCTCTGATCACTATCCTTAGTACTTCCCCATAATGTAAAACACATCTCCTAGCAGACATGTATGAGTGATTCCCCCCCCCCACACACACACACATACACACATAATGTATAACATCATACATGTCCGCTAGGAGATGAGTTTTACATTATGGGAAATAATGAGGATAGTGATCAGAGCTTATCCATCTTTACTACGAGTTGCCCCTATCATGAAAGGTTTGCTTAAGCTTGGATCTGCTGAAACTTTTATAGTTTCCATATTCGGCACAAAACTCTTGTAGTTTCTCTATTCAGCTTTGAAATAATGTTGGATTCAATATCCACTTAATTTGGGTATTATTATTATTATTATTATTATTATTATTATTATTATTATTATTATTATTTCTTGGGTATCTTTATGGAGTCAAAGACTCAATGTGGGAGACCAACTCTAACCGTTGTTCATGCAATAACTATCATACTTCTCCTTGAAGGCATTCACCAATGAAGCACTTAAACCACTACTGGCAACCCATTCTATCCATTCATACTCTCCAAGCAAAAAAATCTATCCCTAACACTCTTGCTATCCCAACTCTTATTCAGTTTCAAGGGATGATCCATTGTTCTCTCACCTCCTGGCAGGTACTGAAAAAAGTCTGTGGTGTAAATTTGGTATCTTTGGTGTATAGAACTTCTTTAATAACTTATAAACTTCTATCATGTCTCCTCTAATATGCTTAACAGCTAGTTTTTGAGGCCAACAGACTTCCAGTGTGCTATCACAGGGAGTATTCCACCTGCCACAATCTTGGTTAATCTCACCTCTGAATCCTCCCCACCATTTTTTCATTCTCATGGAATTCAAGTGACCAAATCTGCACACAACCATTCATATATGGCACCATTGAGCTTTATAAAGAGGAACCTCCTTTATAAATAGACCTCTGCTTATTAGTGTGCTCTTCAATAACCACATAATCTGATGTATTGGTTTGGCCACCTTTGCAATACTTCCTCTAAACATCAACTCTCTGTCAGCAATTCTCCTCCTCCCCCCCCCCCTCCAAATCTCTAAATTATCAGTTCACTGATGTTCATTTCCATCAATATAGTACATAGCTTGTGATCCTTCACCCAGAATAGGCCTAAGTTCGATTCTCGTCGCGACGGGAGGAATCTTTATCTGGTCGATTTCAATCGAAGGTGAGTTAGCCGATCTCATATGGAGGTAGCAGGGTTTTTTCTCCCGGAAACTCGGGTTTTTCATCCCGCATACATACAAATCGGCCCATCAGAACACACACAATTTACAGACAAAAATTACTAGTTGTGGTGGTGTTGGAAGTGGGCGGTAGATGGCGTTGATGGAGAGTTAGGTGTAGAGAGAATTGTAGATGTCCTCCCACGATGAGTCTTCGGACTCCTTGGAGGTATCAGGAATAATAATAATAAAATGCATGACCTTACATTTGACCATATTAAAATGGCAGCTATTTACCTTTGCTCATACTGTTAGTCTATTTAAGTTATCCTGTAGGATCTTTACATCATCTTTAATAAATTTAGTCTAATCCTTTATTCAAGTGTAAGCAAACAAAGTTTGTGCCCGAAGTATCTTCAGGACTGAGGCAAACTCGTAGTAAAGGTGGACCAAGCTCTCATCACTCCTTGTCTCAGTATCTCCCATAATGCAAAGCACATCTCCTTGCAGACATGTATGATGCTATGTATTAAGGAAAGGGCCACTACTCAGAGACCGGTTTCGACCTTTATTGAGGTCTCGTCAGTGAGAGCTAGACCCAGAAGTGGTGATGCTAAGGCAGAAGCAATAGAGAGGTCATGTTTACTTATACAAGTTGCCAAAAGGTGTACCACCTTATTATTAAATTACTCTGGATTTAGAGAAAGATGTTGGAAGTTTATTTTCCACTTGGTTAGACTATAATAAATTTAGTTTAATCCTTTATCCAAGTGTAAGCACCTTTTGGCAACTCGTATAAGTAAATATGACCTCTGCATTGCTTCTGCCTTAGTATCACCACTTCTGGGTCTGGCTCCCACTGACGAGACCTCAATAAAGGTCGAAACTGGTCTGGGTAGTGGCCCTTCCCTTAATGCATAGCATGATACATCTGCAAGGAGATGTGCTTTGCATTATGGGAGATACTGAGACAAGGAGTGATGAGAGCTTGGTGCACCTTCACTACGAGTTGCCTCAGTCCTGCAGATACTTCAGGCGCAAACTTTGTTTGCATACACTTGGATAAAGGACTAAACTAAATTGATTATAGTCTAACCAAGTGGAAAATAAACTTCTTACATCATCTTTGTTGATGCTCATCCTAGCTTTGCATCATCAACAAACAACTGAACATTTATTCCCTTAAATCATTTCTCATGTCATTGATGTACAAATCAAACACTGCTAGTCACCTAGCTTCTCCTGGAATCAACTTTCCATATATTATTCTTCAATATCTGTCCATCAGCCACCCTCTTATCCAATTCACCAGCTTCATATTCATCCTCATTTGCTCAAATTTATGCAACAGAGTTCCATGAGTTTCATAATCAGGGAGATTATGAAACTCATGGAACTAGAAATCTTCATTGGTGGTAGTGGGTATGAGTAATACAGATTTTAAGCTGTTTGATGGAAGGTAGAATATAGGATAATATACATAATTGGGTGCTACTACAGACCAGGATCACTTGAAAAGGACTGAGCTGCATAGACAGATAAATCTTATGGATACAAAGAAGAATAGCATTATAGGCAATTTCAATTATGGGAATAGAAACTGAAGGGAGGAGAAAGAATGCAAGATGAGGGAATGATAATTTATCGAGTTACTCAGGGGAGAGAGGGAATGGTAAGAGGTATAATGTATTGGGGATGCAATGATCTGTGGTGTTCAAGATAGGATGCGTGAGGAGTGTTTGCCAGGAGGAATGATAGAAAGTGTGGCTTCAGCAGTTAAGAGAGGTGAAAGGGTGGATGAGATGATTGTGATGGTGGGAACAAATGACTTGAGTGGTGGTGTAAATAGGGCAGTGAGAGATATGAGATTCTTGCTTGAGGTGGTACAAAAGAAGACACAGAGAGGAAAGATACTGTGTGTTGCCTAGGTATGATAATGACGAGCTGAGCAGAAGAGCAGTAATATTGAATGACATAATAGCTAGAATGTGTGACAAGAGAGGACTGAATGAGGAAGGACGTAGGCATCTGGAGAGATTGCTGTTCTGAACAAGTCAGTGTGGCCTCTTGTGGGAATGGGTACTTGGGAGAAGGGGGATGATATCAGGTAACACTGAGCTCAGTGGATTCTACAGGGGATAATGCTGGGTATAGAACCAGCGGCACTTATATGCTTTATACTAATGCCAGGAGTATCCGGAATAAGGGAGAGGAATTGGTGGTGCAGATAGCATCAGCCTGGCCAAAAATTATTGGGATCACTGAGACGTAGTTGACAGAAGAGGATATAATAACAGGAATAGAAGTAGCAGGGTACAGCATTTTTCGGCAGGATAGGAAGGGAGAGCGTGGTGGTGGAGTACTGATTGTGATAAGTGACGACCTATGTCCTCTAAGAGTGGAGACTTTGGAAGGCAGTGACACTAATGATTTTAAAAACATATGGTGTGAGGTAGAGGTGGGCAAGACAGGATATTTAGTGGGGTATTGCTACAGGCCCAGGAGCACAGAGGATGAGGACAAGGAAATGTTTAGACAGTTGAGTTTGGCAAGTGCAAGAAGAATGATTGTTATGGGAGATTTTAACTACAATAGTATAAATTGTGGAGAGGAAGATGCATGTAGAAATAAGGGAATGGAATTTCCAGAATTCTTGAGGGACAAATGTCTTAGGCAACAAGTAATAGAGGGAACAAGAGGTTGAAGAGTTTTGGATTTGGTTATAGCATCAGAAGAGTTGATAATAACTGAGATGATATCTCTCCCACCAGTTGGAGAGAGTGACCATATGGTTTTGACTTTGAAAATGAATAGACATGCAGGAGTATCAAAGAGACGGAAATGTATCTGGAATTATAAGGCACGCGATTATAATAGTCTAAGATGTCAACTTGGGGAAGTTTCATGGAGGGAGGAATTGGAAGGCCGGGATATCATCAGTGTGTGGGAAATTATGAAAGAATATTTGTTAGCAGCAATGGAGAGTTGTACACCATGAGTGAACAAGAGGACACAATTTGGAGTAAAGTGGATGACAAACAATATTAAACAGGAATTGCATGCGAAAAAGAGGCTTTGGAAGAGATATTAGGAGACAGGTGAAGAGAAGAAGAGAGAATGTGCTAGGGAACTGACAGTGCCTTTGAACTGGCTTTTCAATGAAAGTCTGGCTGCAAGAAAGGTGCCCATGGAATGGAAGGAAGATAAGATAGTGCCATTACATAAGGGCAGTAGCAGAGTGGAAGTGTCAAATTATAGGCCAGTTTGTGTGTCATCAGTTGTTAGTAAGATCTTAGAGAAAGCAGTGAAGGACCGTATACAGGATTGGGCAGATGAGGATAATGTTATCAGTGAGAGTCAACATGGATTTGTGAAGGGGTGCCCTTGTTTTAGCAATATGCTAGCCTTTTATGATAAAGTTACAAGAGTATTAGATGAGGGAAAGACATATACTGCCATTTTGACAGAGTTCCACATGATAAGCTGATATTCAAGTTGCAGCACATGGGTTTGGATGTCAGGTTGGTCAACTGGATTCAGGATTGACTGTCCGATAGGTATTAGAGAGTTGTGTATGATGGGGCAGTTTCAAGGAGGCAGAGGGTTACAAGTGGGGTCCGACAGGGCTCAGTACTGGGACCTATACTGTTTAACCTTTATAACAATGACATTGTCAGTGGATTGCAAGGGGATATTCAGTTGTTTGCAGATAATGCGAAGCTGGGAAGGATTATTAATAATAGTGCAGATGCGGCAGCCCTGCAAGAGGATTTGAATATGCTAGATAGATGGGTAAATGAATGGGGGTATCGGTTTAATGAAGCAAAATGTAAGGTCTTGAGGTTTGGGAAACATCGATGGGACACTGCATTCTCCATGGGAGGAGTTATACTGGAGGAAGTAAGGGGAGCAAGAGATCTGGGGGTTGATGATTGATAGAAACCTGGAACTTAGGGGACATGTAGTAGAGGTTCGGTGTAAGTGGTTGAGACAGTTGTAGTTGTCCTCCCACGATGAGTCTTCGGACTCCTTGGAGGTATCAAGAATAATAATAATAATAATATTGTAAAGGTGGTGAAGGTAACACAGAAGATTGTTGCAATAATGAGAAGGATGCTGATCTGCAGAGATATAACAGTTATCATTCTGTTGTATAAGATCCTGATCAGACCACACTTGGACTACTGTTCTCAGATTTGGTCCCCAGGATTTTAAGGGGATAAATTAACTGTGGAAAGGGTACAAAGGGAGATAACAAAGATGGTTTCAGGACTGTACAATGATGGTTATGAGGATTGGCTGAGGGAATGTGGACTGTAGAGTTTGGAAGAAGGAGAGGTGATATGATTGACACTTTTAAACTGTTGAGAGGTGGTTACAGGGTTGACAGTGGGGAGTTCTTTCACTTGGTTGAACAGTGGGAAGAAGTGATGACAAGAGGCCATCCCTGGAAGTTACGAAAGGAAACTGTGAGCAAGAGGGTGTGGAGTGGTTTTTTTGCATAGAGGGTGGTTGAACCATAGAATGCATTGCCTGATGGAGTGGTGAGAGCAAGAATGGTCATCACTTCATCAGGCAATGCATTGCTGAGAGCGAGAATGGTCAATGAGTTAAGGGAGTGGTATGACAGACTTTGTGTTTCTTGTGTTTCTTAGGGGGGGGGTGACCTCCCCTCGATAAGTCTTGATAGACTTTGTGTTTCTCTAGAAGAACCCCCAACAATAATGAGTCTTTTGACTCAATGGAGGCCTGAATAATAATAATAATAAAACTACCTTAAGCAACAGATGATGGAAGGAACTTGCAGTACAAGAACATAGTTTCAGTAATAGTAATATAAATATTAATATTAATAATAATCTATAAATGAAGTATCTATTATGCATCCAATTGATGAGACGATCATGCCAGTTTGATTTGGGAAGTGACAATGCATGTGAGAGCCTTTACTACGAAGCAACATATGTGGAACTGTAAGGTAGGTGATTATAATAAACCAAGAAAGCAGCTTGAGGCAGTGCCTGGCCATAAGAAACAGCATGGCAGAGGAATCAGCAATGCACAGAAAACAATCAAAAGGCATCTGAAGAAAGCAACATCATCCATAGAGTTAAATGAATGAGTAATATTCAAAAGAAGAGTTGCATAAAAGGAAAATGTTGTGAATTCAATGTTATGTGATAAACAGCCTCAGGAGTGACATAAAGAGCAGTCCAGGAAAATAATGGCCATAGTAAGAAAGGAAGGCAAAATCGGATGTAAATCAGTTAAGCTAAAGAAGTCAAAGGAAATCTGAAAAAATTATATCTGAAAAATTTTTATGTAATTTTTAATAATTACCATTGTAGACGGCTCACCCTAGACAATGCAGTCTATCATACCATTTCTTTAATCCATCCACCGTCTGTATCTTCATCACTCTATCAGGCAATGAATTTTATGGTAAAAATCTCTTCTATGCAAAAAGGCTGCATCTCATCCTCTAATTCAACTCCTTTTGCAACTTCCAGGGAGAGCCCCTTGTCCTTATTCCCTTCCCCCTTGTTCTACTATATGAAAAATCTTCTCTGCTATGAAAAGTTAAGAGAGGAGATATGAAAACAAAAGTTAGTAAGTTGATCTTACAGTAATGTGTGCAATGAGAGAGAGAGAGAGAGAGAGAGAGAGAGAGAGAGAGAGAGAGAGAGAGAGAGAGATGATAAATATTTAAGTATGAAAGACTAAAAGTGTCCTCATTCAATCCTTGGAAAACAAGAATCATAATAATGATAGTACAGACAGTACAGACTAATAATAGAACAGGAAGCTCACTAAGATTCTAGGGCCAGCTTTATGCAAGATAAAACAGCCTACAAAATATTAAGGAAAATAAACAATGAAGAAAGATACAGTACAAATCAATATAACACAAGACAAACAATGAATAAAACATTATAAGAAGTTATGGTACAGTAGCAAACAAATTAATCTAAACACTCACATTTTAAAGAAAAATTTAATTCCACAAGAAAATAAGTATAAAAATTAAACTACAACTTAAATTAAAAAAATTAAACTACTAATAATTTATATGTGCTCCTCTGTTCCTACTAAGTTTATTAATTCATTTAGGTATGAGCTCTACCAACATGGAACACATTTTTCTTATTTCTGCATCTCAAAAACATATTTTTATAATGGATTGTATTAAGTTATCCTTTGTGTCACAAAAACGCTAGCTGCCAAGTCTCTATTTAAGTCTACAGAAAATAACTTAGATTCATTTTGCTTTTCCTAACTAGTAACTTACTTGTATAGATAACAAGTAATCTTGAGTAAGCGTAGTTTTCCTTTTTTGCCCACATTTTATTTTTTTTTGTCAGGAGAAAAAGGTACCTGTCTCCTAAACCTCTTTAAAATCATATTAGAATTACCCAAACCACGCCACATTCATTGGTAAATTTGCCTTTAGTCATGAATGTGTGCTGAGAAACAGTACATATTTTTGAATGCTTTCCTGGAGATGTAACCATTTTATAGCTACACAAAATGAATAAAACACTACAAATGCCAACTTGTTTACACTATTAAAAATGCACAACACTATTAATAAACTTTGTAGAGATAGTTAAAACAGTTAAAACACTGTATCACTCAACCAAAATAGTAAATTAAAACAAAACCGAAAATAGTAAGCCAAAATCAAAATTATTGTGAATGGAAACAAAAGAAACCAAAACCAAAAATTTATGAAAATTCAGCTTGTTTGGATTAGTTTGTATGAACTAAATTTAATAGCAAAAAATAATAATGATGGAATCAGTACTGATATAGAACCAATTAGATTAGAACTAAAAGAAGCAATAAAAGTATTAAAAACAAAATCAGCTGGATTAGATGGCATAAATACAGAGCTTTGGAAATATGGTGCAGAATATTACATCACAGATTCTTAAATTAATAAATAACTGTTGAAGGAAATGAAAGGTTCCATCAGATTGGTCAAAAGCTTAGGTTATATCTATATTTAAGAAAGGAGAAAGAGATGACTGTGGAAATTACAAAGGAATAAGTTTGTTAAATACAGGTTACAAAATTTACATAAAAATCCTGAATAAAAGACTTAGAAATATGTAAACAATCTATTATCAAAAGAGCAAAATAGTTTCAAACATGAAAGATCGTGTATAGAAAATATTTATGTGTTAAAACAAATTATTGAAAAAAGATGAGAATTTAATTTAGAGCATGAACTAGCCTTTATTATTATATTATTATTATTATTATTATTATTATTAAACAAGACCTCATGGAGTCAAAGACTCATCTAGGAGGTCCTTTTATCTCACACACATCTCATCATACCACGTCTTAAACACATTCAAACTCCTTGCAGACACCACACTCTCAGGCAAGGCATTCCAATCATTCACAACTCTGCATGAAAAAAACATGCCTCTCACTCCCCTACTCACACCCTCTTTATACAGTTTCCAGGGATGACCTCTGGTTCTCCCCTGATCTCCCACTATTCTCTGTAGAACTTCTCCACCATTGATCCTATAACAACCCCTTACCAACTTGTAGGTCTATATCATATCTCCCCTCTTCCTTCTCTCCACTAGACTCTGCAAATTACATCTTTTCAATCTTTCCTCATACCCGACATTCCAGAGGTCAGAAACTACCTTAGTCAGTCGCCTTTGGACCCTTTCCAACATCTCTTCATCCTTCTGAAAACTAGGTGACCGGTGACCAAATCAGGGCAAAATAGTCCATGTGTGGCCTAATCAAAGCCTTATACAATGGAACAAGAATCTCCCTACTTCTACACGTCAGTGTCCTCTGCATCATTCCCAGAAGTCTTTGTGTTGTCTTCACAATTTTGGCGATGTGTCCCCTAACTTTTAGATCCATATCCACTATCGCCCCCAGATCTCTCACTTCCTCTACTTCCATCAATATATTCTCACCAAGCATAAATTCTGCATCCCATCTTTGTTTTCCAAATTTTAAAACCTTACACTTTGCAACATTGAACTCACATCCCCGTTTGCTTACCCAATCACTCAATTTATTCAAGTCTTCTTGCAAGGCCACAACATCTTCACTACTCTTCATGGTTCATCCCAACTTTGCATCATCTGCAAGCAACTGAATATCTCCATCCAAATCTTCGCCAATATCATTAATATACAAGTTAAATAGTAATGGCCCTAAAACAGATCCCTGAGGCACTCCACTAGTGACTTTCCTTTTCCTGGATATTGCACCCCCATACACAACTTGTTGATACCTATCAGATAGCCAGTCTCCAATCCAATGCACTAATCTAATATCCAACCCCATCTGCTCTAGTTTGACTATCAACTTATCATGAGGTACTCTATCAAAAGCTTTTGCGAAATCCAAGTATATTACTGTGTATCCTTCTCCTCTGTCCAAGGAAGCAGTCACTTTATTGTAATAAGTAAGTAGATTACTAAAACACGACCTCACTTTAGCAAATCCATGCTGTCCATCAAAGATTATACCATTGTTGTCAACCCAACTATGGATCCTAGTTCTCACAAGCTTCTCCAACAACTTAACCACAACACCTGACACACAGATAGGCCTATAGTTTGATGCTTGAGTTCAATCACCTCCTTTATGAAGTAGCACATCCTTGCCCTCCTTCCACTCTTTAGGGACTTGACCAAGTGCAAGACTCGTATTAAAAAAATATGTCAAGGCAGGTGTCAACTGTCTGGCACATTCCTTCAGAATACGCGGTGATATATTATCAAGTCCCACAGCCTTATTTACATCTAGTTTACTCAACTCCCCAAACACCTCTTGCTCACTTACAGTCAGTCTCTCCTCCCCATCATCAACTGCTCTTAATCTCTCCATGAAGTCACATTCACAAGATTGAAAGATCTTTATGAACTGCTCATTAAGTATCTCCACCACACATTCTGCAACAGCTGTCTTTATACCATTTCCTCCGATCAATGTCATCCTTCCAAAATCATTCTTTCTTTTGCTGGCTACATATCGAAAGAACTCCCAAGGATTCTTTTTAGCTTCATTAGCTAACTGCTGTTCATACCTCTCTTTAGCTATTCTCACCAACCAAGTCAACCTCCTTGCCTGGTCTTTGTAGACCTCATGAAATTGGTTACTTCCACTTCTCTTATGCTGCCTCCACAATGCCCTCTTTCTCTGTATCGCATGCTTAATTTCTTTATTCATCCATCTCACACCTACCTTATTTAACCTTCTCACCCATGGTATACATTTAGACATTGCATCCACTAAATATTTTTTGAAAATCTCCCAAGCTGCATTGATCTCTTTTCCAGCTATCTCCTCATTCCATGCTACACCTGCAAGCTGTCTCCTGAGCTCTTCATAATCACCCCATTGTAGTTCCACATATACCCTTTTTTCACAGGGGTCTTTGCACTGCTGGCAACCATGCAAGTAATCACCTCATGGTCACTTTCACCAATTGGTGGATGATTTGATACCTCATTGATAATTACATCCTCCGATGAGATGACCAAATCCAAGACCTTTAATCCCCTTGTGCCCTTTGTTACATACTTTCTGAGGTAGTTATCCTTCAAAAACTCAAGAAACTCATTTTCTTTACTTCCAGTTGCTATCTCTTCATTCCAGTCTATATTGCCATAATTAAAATCACCCATAATGATCACCCTTTTCTTATTTGCTTGGCTTATTTGACTATACATTTCACTATCACCACCATCCACATTACCAGGTCTATAACAACATCCCACCAAGTATTTTGATTCTATTCACCTCTATCTCACACCATACTGCCTCAAAACCACTGGCCCCATTTCCCTCTTGCATCTCTACCTTGTATGGACATAACTCTTTCTCTATCATCAATAGCACTCCCCCTCCCTTTTTACCCCTTCTATCCTCACGAAACACATCATACCTTTCCATCTCTATTCCTGTCAGGATGTCATCCTCATCTAACCTAGTCTCACTTATTCCGACAATCTCTGGGTGCACAGACGCAATTAGTGCAACCATTTCATCCGCCTTCTTTCATATACTTCTAGCATTGGTATACAAACACAACAACTCATTTCTGGATCTACAGCTAGTTCCACTGATACCACTCATTCGATGTGATCTCTCCATGCTGGACTGGAGCCATTTCCCTTTCTACTTCTTCATTTTAGAACCCTTTGCAATTCCATCTGTTTCCTTTTGATCCCTGATCATCCCATTACTTTCCTGCCTACACATGCTCTCACTTCCTCTTGGAGCATCCACCTTTCTCATGCTGTGTATCCCTGTCCAGCCTGAGCCTTCCCGTTTCCCTGCTCCTCTTGCACACCCATTCTCTCATTTTCTATACTCATACCACTCACTTCCCCATTCATTTCCACTCCTTCAATCTTTCCTGTCTTACTCTCCTGATCTTCCACATCACTCCCCTCTCGATCTGATTCATTCTCTCTATTCACTTCTCCACTTTCCAGCAGCAGTCTCTCCAAGCGACTCACACCATAACCACTCAAATGCAGTC
Source organism: Typopeltis vanoorti (assembly GCF_054136105.1). Taxonomy (NCBI): domain Eukaryota; kingdom Metazoa; phylum Arthropoda; class Arachnida; order Uropygi; family Thelyphonidae; genus Typopeltis; species Typopeltis vanoorti. The sequence continues at coordinate 90,055,037 of NC_143550.1, forward strand.
CATCGCTCCCATACAGCTCACTTCGTCCCTCAAACTCATTCCACACATTAACAAACTGTACTGCCATCTTCTCACACATTTCAGCCAGAATATCATTCATAATCCTTGCTCTCCGCCTCATTTCACCACAATCATACCTAGGCAACACACTGACCACCCTTCCTGTCACACTATTCTGGAAAACATACCTTGTGCATTTTACTCTCTAGCACACCTTTAATAATGGAGTCGCCATGCCATGCCACTCGCTCATCTTTTGTTAACTCTTTCATGCCATCATGATTTATTTTAATAGTTTTAACCTGAATTCTCTCAATTTCATTCCGCATCCATTTCATTTCTTGCTTCATCCAATCCAATTCACCTTCCGAATCTCGCGACACATTTTCTCTATCATTAAATCTTTCTAACTTTCTAACTCTCGACCCCCTCTTCTCACTTTCCCTCTCATTCATCCTTCTTTGTTTCTGTACTTTCGGTCCAACATACGTCCACCTTTCACTATCATTCTTCTCACTTTCACTCTCACATATCTTTCTTTGTTTCCGTACTTTAGGACTAACATGCGTCCAACTTTCGCTATCATTCTTCTCACTTTTACTGTCATTCATCTTTCTTTGGTTCAGTACTTTCGTTCCAACATGCGTCCAACTTTCGCCATCAGTCATTCTTTTTTCGCTATCACTCATTCTTTCGATTTTTTTTACTTGCGATTTCTGCATCACGCCATTTCTACTTTCATTTCTACTTTCATTCATTCTCTCAATTTCGTTTCTTTCCGCCTCACTTTCATCCCTTTTAACATCCGTTACGGTTGTCAAATCACTCTTTTTCTTTTTTCCTGATTTTTTAACATTTTTTCGCCTGTCTTACTCACCATCCTTCTCTTTCAAACGTGCACTCGCGACACAATCGGTCCTAGCACTGTCTGTCATCAACTTCATATTCGCATTCATCAATTCCTCGTTCAGGTCACATTTTGCACACACCCTTCTTCCATCCGCACTAAACATCCACAAATCATTTATGTAATCGAAGGAATACATATAACAGACCTCACACTTAACGAACCGACTGAAATCCAAATTAAAATCATGGAATGACAATGCCACCGCCATTTTTTTTTTTTTCTCTGCAGGTTACTAGGTCTAATATTAACGTTTTCGTATTTAGTTTAAGCAAGAAAAAAACCCCACACTAATAATATCGGTAGCGTACAACGTTTACAGCTGCTCTTACTTAAACAATTACGCATATATACTTAATTGTTCCTAGTAAAACTTATCTGAATCAGGAGCTCTTCAAAACACGTCCGTAGCGCTTGACCTACTAGTGCCCTCTCCTTATAGATTATGTGAAAGCTTTATTGAAAAAAGATGAGAATTTAATTTAGAGAATGACCTAGCCTTTATAAATTATGTGAAAGCTTTATTGAAAAAAGATGAGAATTTAATTTAGAGAATGAACTAGCCTTTATAGATTATGTGAAAGCTTTTGATAAAATACACAGAGAAAAACTATGGAATATAATGAAAAAAACAAGGATATCCTTTACATTTGGTACAAGTTTGTATAAATATGAACAACAACAATAAAAGAAGGTATTCAGTTAACTAGAAGAAGTGCTGTGATGACCTTTTTCTTGACCACTAGTATTAATAATTAATTAAATACTTATTTTTTGTCTAGCCAAGTAAATAACAGTTTAATACCCAACATTTCACTGACTACTATCTGTCAGCATTTTCAAAGGAATACACTGGTAGCCAATAGAAAGTAACAAAAACTAGGAAACTAACCAACAATTCTAAAAATTATATAAAGTTATCACTGAACGTGAAACATTGATATGATATGTGTGTCACAAGTACAACGTTTTATTTGTTGAGATATTTAATGTAATTTTCATGAAAGTTCATTTCTTTTTGGTTAAATGATCTGATTTAACCAAAAATAATTAGAGCTTTTCCATATATCTGGTAAGATTAGCCCTTGATTCTTATTTAAATTATCTGTTGAACAGGCGACTGTAGCAGCTTCTTTGAAAGCTCTGGAATGGTCGTTCTCTTCTATGTAGGGTATATGACTCATATCCCATTCAATATTATGGTTGGTAGATGCAAAGTGGGAAGAAAGGTCTGATATATGATGTCTGTTATTCCTAACATAGCCTATGTGTTCCTTCTTTCTTGTTTCAAAACTTCTTGATGTCTGTCAGATGTAATTGATACCACATGAACAGTGTATGCCATAAACTCCAGAGTATTTGTAGAAAGGATGGTTATCTTTCGGTGATCTTATAAACTTTTGTATGGTCTCGATAGGCTTGAAGGTTACTCTGATATTATAAGGTTTTAGAAGAAGAGCTAATTTTTTGGATATGGTACTAACAAATGGAATTGTTATAGAGCTGATGTATTGGGTTGCATCTCGTTGTCTCTGCTGTATGTCACTAAGGAGAATCTTGTTGATGATTCTTGTAGGGTAGCCATTTAGGGATAGATCTCTGGATATTTTCATTAATTCTTCTTGTAAGTCGCTAGGATCTGTGGTACACTGAATAGCTCTTTTTTGAGCATATGGATGATGCTGAGTTTCTGGGAAATGTGGTGACATGAGTCGAAATGGAGGTGGCGTCCGGTGTTAGTAGGTTTTCTATATACCGACAGCTTGATGCTATTGTCAGTTTGTTTCTTAATAAGGACGTCCAAGAATGGAAGTTTATTATCTTTTTCAATTTCCAATGTGAACTTGATTGTGTTGTGGAAGCAATTAATTTTGTTTAGATAATCTATTAGATCTTACTTTTTGTGATTCCAAATGATGAAGATGTCGTCAACATACCTAAACCATGTAGTTGGTTTATGGGCAATTTGGGATAAGATTTGAGTTTCCAAATTTTCTAAGAATAGGTCGGCACAAGAAGGAGAGAGAGAGAGAGAGAGAGGGCTACCCATGTACACACAATTAACCCACTAACAAACCCACTACAAACAACTGACTAAACCAGTCAGTTGTTTGTAGTCGGTTTTTTTTGCCATGTATTTTTGAAGTTAAGCAATGCTTGAACAACTTGGTGATGTGATGTTTGGTGGGAACAAGTTTTCTAAGATTCGATGACTTCTGAAAATGGGATATTTGTGAATAGAGCTGTGACATCCAGGCTAGCCAGAATATTATCATCAGAGATACGGACATTTTTTAATTTTTCCAAGAAATGTTGGGAGTCCTTGATGTAAGAGTCTTGTGAATGTGTTCTTGTAACAATTTGGCTAGATATTTAGATAGTCTATAAGTAGGGGAATGGATGCCATCTACTATTGGACGTAATGGAGTACCTTCTTTATGGATTTTGGGAACACTATATAGTCTTGGGTTAACGGATGCATGGATTTAAGTTTTTTGATTAAGTCCATATGCCAGTTGGTCATATCACATAATAGTTCATTGGTATCAAGATGGTTTTTGTGAGTAGGATCTGTGTTAAGAACATCATAGACAGATCTGTCCGAAAATAGATTGTTGATGTTTTCTACATATTCCTTAGTATTTAAGATTACAGTGTTGTTGCCCTTGTCCGCTTTCAGTATTTAACTTAACGCACTATATGTTTATCACATCAAATCCAAACCTTCCCTATCAGACAACCAAGTCATTGTGAACCAGTCAAATCACATCTTAACTAAACCAGAGATCTCTATTCTCAAAAAGGGATTAAATTTCGCCTTGAAACCAGCCACTATTCCAAAAATGGACTTTATCAGCAACTTAGAGAAAGTCTTCTCATTATTTCCACACACAATAGCAAATGACTTACGATTAAAAAGCAGCGTAATCCTCTCTGCTCCCTTGAGATATTCTCACACCAACTCTAGCACCATAGAAAGAAAAGTACTATCGAAATTAAAGAACAACAAAGAAATCATTATACTGAAAGCAGACAAGGGCAACAATACTGTCATCTTAAATACTAAGGAATATGTAGAAAAGATCAACAATCTATTATCAGACAGATCTGGCTATGATGTTCTTAACACAAATCCTACTCACAAAAACCATCTTGATACCAATGAACTATGATATGACCAACTGGCCTGTGGACTTAATCAAAAAACTTAAATCCATGCATCCGTTAACCCCAAGACTATATGGTGTTCCCAAAATCCATAAAGAAGGTACACCATTACGTCCAATAGCAGATGGCATCCATTCCCCTACTTATAGACTATCTAAATATCTAGCCAAATTGTTACAAGAACACATTCACAAGACTCTTACATCAAGAACTCCCAACATTTCTTGGAAAAATTAAAAAACATCCGTATCTCTGATGATAATATTCCAGCTAGTCTGGATGTCACAGCTCTATTCACAAATATCCCAGTTTCAGAAGTCATCGACATCTTAGAAAACCTTTTCCCTCCAAACATCACCAAGTTGTTCAAGCATTTGCTTAACTTCAAAAAAACATGGCAAAAAACCCACTACAAACAACTGACTGGTTTAGTCAGTTGTTTGTAGTGGGTTTGTTAGTGGGTTAATTGTGTGTACATGGGTAGCCCTCTCTCTCTCTCTCTCCTTCTTGTGCCGACCTATTCTTAGAAAATTTGGAAACTCAAATCTTATCCCAAATTGCCCATAAACCAACTACATGGTTTAGGTATGTTGACGACATCTTCATCATTTGGAATCACAAAAAGTAAGATCTAATAGATTATCTAAACAAAATTAATTGCTTCCACAACACAATCAAGTTCACATTGGAAATTGAAAAAGATAATAAACTTCCATTCTTGGACGTCCTTATTAAGAAACAAACTGACAATAGCATCAAGCTGTCGGTATATAGAAAACCAACTAACACCGGACGACTCATGTCACCACATATCCCAGAAACTCAGCATCATCCATATGCTCAAAAAAGAGCTATTCAGTGTACCACAGACCGTAGTGACTTACAAGAAGAATTAATGAAAATATCCAGAAATCTATCCCTAAATGGCTACCCTACAAGAATCATCAACAAGATTCTCTTTAGTGACATACAACAGAGACAACGAGATGCAACCCAATACATCAGCTCTATAACAATTCCATTTGTTAGTACCATATCCAAAAAATTAGCTCTTCTTCTAAAACCTTATAATATCAGAGTAACCTTCAAACCTATCGATACCATACAAAAGTTAATAAGATCACCGAAAGATAACCATCCTTTCTACAAATACCCTGGAGTTTATAGCATACCCTGTTCATGTGGTATCAATTACATCAGACAGACATCAAGAAGTTTTGAAACAAGAAAGAAGGAACATAGGCTATGTTAGGAATAACAGACATCATATATCAGACCTTTCTTCCCACTTTGCCTCTACCAATCATAATATTGAGTGGGATATGAGTCATATACCCTACAAGAAGAGAACTACCATTCCAGAACTTTCAAAGAAGCTGCTACAGTCGCCCGTTCAACAGGTAACTTAAATAAGAATCAAGTCCTAATCTTACCAGATATATGGAAAACTCTAATCAGATCATTTAACCAAAAAGAAATGAACTTTCATGAAAATTACATTAAATATCTCAACAAATAAAATGTTGTACTTGTGATATACGTATCATATCACTGTTTCACGTTCAGTGATAACTTTATATAATTTTTAGAATTGTCGGTTAGTTTGCTAGTTTTTGTTACTTTACATCACCTACCAGTGTGTTCCTTTGAAAATTCTGACAGATATTCATCAGTGAAACGTTGGATATTAAAATGTTATTTACTTGGCTAGTTTACAAAATAAGTCTTTAATTAATTATTAGAAGAAGTGTTATCGAAACAATGCATGCAGATGATCAGATTATATTACAAGATAATGAAGATGACTTTCAGAAATGAGTTCATGAATTAAACAAAATAAGCCAATGGTACAATTTAAAAATTTCACAAAAGAAAACAAAAGTCATGGCATTTAAAGGTCAAGATCATGTTTAGATCAAAAATATTCATAGAAAATAATAATAATAATTATTATTGTTTAGGCCTCCAAAGAGTCAAAAGACTCATCACGTCCTTACTAGGAAACACAAGTCTATCAAGACTCAACTTGGGAGGTCCCTCCTAGGAAACACAAAATCTATCATACCACTCCATAAACTCATTGACTGTTCTCGCTCTCACCACTCTATCAGGCAATGCATTCCACGGTTCAACCACCTTCCATGCAAAGAAACCATTCCTCACCCTCTTGCTCACAGTATCCTTTCGTGACTTCCAGCGATGGACCCTTGTCATCACACCTTCCTGCTGTTTAACCAAGCAAAAGAACTCCCCAGTGTCAACCCTATAACCACCTCTCAACAATTTAAAAGTCTCAATCATATCACCTCTCCTTCTTCTATCCACCAAACTCTGCAGTCCACACTCCCTCAGGCAATCCTCATAATTAACATTGTACAGTCCTGACACCATCTTTGTTATCTGCCTTTGTACCCTTTCCACAGTTAATTTATCCCCTTCAAATCCTGGGGACCAAATCCGAGAACAATAGTCCAAGTGTAGTCTGATCCGGGTCTTATACAACGGAATGATAACTGTTTTATCTCTGCAGGTCAGTATCCTTCTCATTATTGCAGCAATCCTCTGTGTTACCTTCACCACCTTTGCAATATGTCCCCTAAATTTCAGGTTTCTATCAATCATCAACCCCAGATCTCTTGTCTACCCTACTTCCTCCTCCAATAGAGTATGCAGCATCCCATCGATGTGTCCCAAACCTCAAGACCTTACACTTTGCTGACTAGCTTATTCAAATCCTGTTGCATGACTACCACATCTGCACTATTACTATTAACCCTTCCCAGCTTCACATCATCTACAAACAACTGAACATCACCTGCAATCCACTATGTCATCAATATAAAGGTTAAAATATAAGTCCCAGTACTGGGCCCTGTGGGACCCCACTTGTAACCCTCTGCCTCCTTGAAACTGTCCCATCATACACAACTCTCTGATACCTATCGGACAGCCAATCCTGAATCCCGTTAAGCAACCTAACATCGAAACCCATGTGCTGCAACTTGAATATCAGCTTATCATTTGCCACCCTAAAAATGCCTTTGCTAAGTCTAGGAAAATCGCAGTATATGCCTTTCCCTCGTCTAATGTTCTTGTAACTTTATTATAAAAGGCTAGCATATTGTTAAAGCAAGAGTGCCCCCTTCACAAATCCATGTTGCCTCTCACAGAAAACATTACCCTCATCTGCCCAATGCTGGATACGGTCCCTCACTACTTTCTCCAAAATCTTACCAACTGTTTAAAAGTCTCAATCATATCACCTCTCCTTCTTCTATACACCAAACTCTGCAGTCCACATTCCTTCAGCCGATCCTCATAACTAACATTGTACAGTCTTGAAACTGTCTTTGTTATCTGCATCTGTATCCTCTCCACAGTTAATTTATCCCCTTCAAATCCTGGGTACCAAATCTGAGAACAATAGTCGAAGTGTGGTCTGATCACGGTCTGATACAACGGAATCATAACTCTTTTATCTCTGCAGGTCAGTGTCCTTCTCATTATTGCAGCAATCCTCTGTGTTACTATTCACCACCTTTGCAATATGTCCCTTGAATTTAAGGTTTCTATCAATCATCAACCCCAGATCTTTTATCTCCCCTACTTCGTCCAGTATATCTCCTTCAATAGAGTATGCAGCATCCCATCGATGTGTCTCAAACCTCAAGACCATACACTTTGCTGCATTTAACCGATACTCCCATTCATTTGCCCATCTGTCTAGCTTACTCAAATCCTCTTGCATGACTACCACATCTGCACAATTATTAATAACCCTTCTCAGCTTCACATCATCCACAAATAACTGAACATCCCCTGCAATCCACTGACAATATCATTGATATAAAGGTTAAAATATAGGTCCCAGTACTGAGCCCTGTGGGACCCCACTTGTAACCATCTGCCTCCTTGAAACTGCCCCATCATACACAACTCTCTAATACCTATCGGATAGTCAATCCTGAATCGAGTTGGCCAACCTGATATCCAAACCCATGTGTTGCAACTTAAATATCAGCTTATCATGTGGCACCCTAAAAATGCCTTTGCTAAGTCTAGGAAAATGGCAGTATATGCCTTTCCCTCATCTAATGTTCTTGTAACTTTATTATAAAAGGCTAGCATATTGCTAAAACAAGAGCGCCCCTTCACAAATCCATGTTGACTCTCACAGATAACATTACTCTCATCTGCCCAATGCTGTATACGGTCCCTCACTATTTCTCCAAGATCTTAACAACTACTGATGACAGACAAACTGGCCTATAATTAAATACTTCCAGTCTACTACCTCCCTTATGCAATGGCACTATATTACGTTCCTTTCCCGCAGCCAGACTTTCATTGAAAAGCCAGGTCAAAGGCACTGTCAGTTTCCTAGCACATTCTCTCAAAACTCTTGGTGAAATACCATCCAGTCCCACAGCTTTACTGACATCCAGAGTATTCAGTATTTGGAACACACTTTCCTCCTGCACCTCTAAACCTCAAACCTGCCCTATCCCTCTAGTATTCAAATTGACTCCTACAGGATGAAATACTCCAATAAAGTGTTCATTGAAGAATTCCACTATGTCCTCTGCATCAGTCACTCTATTCCCATTTTTATCCCACAATGTCATCCTTCCACAATCATTTCTCCTCCTACTGGCCACATAGCTAAATAATTCCCTAGGATTTTCTTTGGATCTTAGGGCCAATCTCTTCTCAATTCCAGTTTTGCCTTCCTTACTAGGTGACAGTAATTGTCTAAATGATAAAGATATAGATGAAAAAATAGAGAAATTTCAGAAAATTTGTGGAAACAATTAATAGCACACTGAATAAAAAAAACAGGATGAGATACACAACTAAACGTTTATGAAGTAATGGCCACTCCCTCTCTATTATATCATTTACAAACATAGACTGTTAAAAAAAAAAACTAAGTAAAATACAAGCTGCAGAAATGAATTTTTTAAGAGCAATTAAAGGATGCACAAAATTGGAACATATAACAAGTCCGCTTGGACTTGCTGAACTTTATATAGTTTCTATATTCAGCATGAAACTCCTCGAGTTTCTTATTCAGCTATGAAACAATATGGGATGTAATATCCCTTAACTTAAATAAGTTCCTGTCGCCGAATTGAACCCTTTGGCTCTTCCTATAATTAATAATTTATTAGGACACTTTCTTGGCAATTCTCATAGTAGGGTATGTAAGTTCTGTTTGCTACAAACGTGGCATTACTAGGTCTACCTACTCACTGATGAGACCTCAATGAAGGTTGAAACCGGTCTGGGTAGTGACCTTCTGTCATAATGTAGAACAGTAATACAGCTCCTAGGAGCTGGGTTTCACATTATGGGTAAATACCAAGAATAGCGATCGGAGCTTGCTCCACCCTTACTATGAGTTGCCTCAGTGTAGCACTACCAAATGGGTCAGGTGTTGCACTATCCAGGTATTTGCTTACACTTGGACTCGCCGAACGTTATATAGTTTCTATATTCAGCATGAAACTCCTTGAGTTTCTTATTCGGCTATGAAACAATATGGGATGTAATATCCCTTAACTTCTCAGTTAATTAAAAATGCATATTAAAATATGTATTTCTCCTTATTTTATGAGTATTTCTCCTTGGATTTAAGGAGAAATACTCCTTAAATACTCCTTTATGAAATGCAAAGGATAATACTGTCACAAATAATGTATGAACTAAGGTCTTTAAAAAGGTCATCTTTGAAAAGGGAGATGCGACACTGGAAGAAGAAAAGATTAATAATTATGATGGATGAGAATACTGAACATGATGAATATTTCACAATGACACAAATGTCAAAGAAGATTTGTATGCAACAGAAATAATATGCAAAAGTTAATTTTCTTTGTTCACCTGTTTGATACAGGGAAAAAAAGCAAGATAATTAAAATATGATTAAAAATAAATTAAAACTGAATAAAATAATTATTTATTTATTTTAGTTTTATGGACTCCTACTCATGAAGGTTGTAAGATGATTGTGCATTAGTACTATGTGTGGGCTAAGATTTTTTTTTTTTCTAATTTTTATGTCAATTTTATAATTTTTTTTTTTTTTTTTTTACATTGTATGGAAAATCATACTCTAGAGACCAAGCATGGAACTTTTTTAAAGACACTTTAGACCTCCAATAACTACAAAGGGGATCTTAAATAAATTCAATTCATTTAATTAAAGAAATATAATTATTTATGTCTCAGTATAAAATTATACTTGCCAGAATAATATTGAATGGCCCAGAATACTTTTTTAGATTCTGTACTCCTGTAAGTGATTTCAGTTGACTTGTAAATACAGACACTGCTGTTCCTGTAATAAAAGCACTAACCATCTCATCTGACATAAAAGCAGTCAGTGATCCCATTCTCAATAGTCCCATTGATGCCTACAACCAGAGAAATATACATTAAAAAGCTATATTAAATGTGATATGAGATATTCACAAATTTCTCTCTAACCCTACAATAGTAATGCAACAGTTTGCCCATAAAACAAGAAATATGTTAACTTGAAATAGATTTTATAATTTTTGCAATAGAAAGAAAGAAAGTGAGAGGAAAACTTAAGCTTATGACTGGTACAGAGTTGTTTGATAAGCAGAAGCATTATTATTATTAACATCAGACCTCAATGGAGATATAATACTCATTGTGGAAGGTATGCAGTGTTACACACAAAGCTCAACAAACCATGCTTTAAACTCATTTAATATTCCAGTGTTACTAATCATTCTCCATGCAGAGACCCTGTTCCTTATGCCCTTGCTCACACCCTCCTTGTAGAGTTTCCAGGGATGTTCACTGGTTCCATCCTCTTCTCCCATTCAACAAAACATTTCTTCCATATTAACCCAGTAACAACCCTTTACCAACTTAAATGTCTCAATTACATACCATCTTTTCCTCCTATTCACAAAGCTTTGCAAACTGCATTCCCTCAATTTGTCACCATATCCCACATCTCAAAGACCAGCTACCACCCTAGCCAGTGTCTTCCTTTAACCTTTCCAGTATATCCTCATCACCATGAAAACCAGGGGACCAAATCTATGCACATCAATCCATATGAGATCTATAAATTAAAGATGCCAAGAAATTATATTATTGGTTTCATACTTCATCCAAGATCTCATACTTCACACACAAACTTTGTTTGCATGTGAAGTCACTTCATGACTAGGCTACTTGTATATAGAAGGTAATGACTTCATATCAATTGCCTTAGTATCCCAAAGATAAGAGATAAATCTCTAATCAAGAGTATTTTAGTAATAAGGTGTGATACCTTTTGATTACTTGTATATGGAAATATGACTTCTGCATTACTTCAACCTGGGTATCACTTCTGGGTCTGGCTCCAACTGACGAGACCTTAGAGATAAATATCAAAACCATTCTGGGTAGTGGTCCATCCCATAATGCATAGCATTATACATGTCCATAAAGATATCTGCTTTGCATTTTGGGATACTAAGGCAATTGATGTGAAGTTATTAGCCTCTATATACAAGTCATGAAGTGTCTTCACGTGCAAACTTTGTTTGCTTACACTTGGATGAAGTATGAAACCAAGAATACAATTTCTTGGCATCTTTAATTTATAGCATAAGCAAGCGAAAAAACTTTCAACATATGAGGCCTGATCAAAGCCTTATACAGTAGAATCGGAAACTAAACTCTTATTTCTGTGTGCGAAGGTCCTCTGCATCATTGCCATAATTTGATGTGATAACTTCACAACTTGTACAATGTGACATCTGAACTTCAGATCATTGCCCGCAACCTCCAAGCTCTCTTGTCTCTAAGGTCTCAGTTTCCCCCAGCATCTCCTCACTTTTGCATCCCATCATTGCCTACCAAACTTTGGAACTTTACAGTTTGCAACACAGAACTGATAGTTCCATACTATTGCCCACTCACACATTCTGTTCAAGTCCTCCTGTAAGGCCACAGAATCTGCTTGATTCTTCATTACTCTCCACAATTTTGTATATCATTGTTATTTACAATTTTGTAAATAATAATGATTCCAATACTGTGGTCCCTGCAGCACACCAAAAGTGACTTTCCTTTTCTGGGATATTGTGTCCTTATACACAACTTGCTGATATCTATCTTAAAACCAGCTGCTTATCTCACTAATGCTTAAACAATTCTGCTCCGGTATAGTGACTAACTTGTGGTGTAGCAATCTATCAAAGCTTTTGCAAAATCTATGTATATCACTGAACACACATCTCCCTCGTCCAACACATCCATCCTTTTTTTTATTATTATTATTCAAGCCTCCATGGAGTCAAAAGACTCATCATGGGAGGTCCTTCCTAAGAAACACAAAGTCTATCAAGACTCATCGAGGGGAGGTCCCCCCCCATGAAACACAAAGTCTATCATACCACTCCTTGAACTCATTGACCGTTCTCGCTCTCACCACTCTATCAGGCAATGCATTCCATGGTTCAACCACCCTTCATGCAAAGAAACCACTCCTCACCCTCTTGCTCACAGTTTCCTTTCATAACTTCCAGGGATGGCCTCTTGTCATCACTCCTTCCCACTGTTCAACCAAACAAAAAAACTCCCCACTGTCAACCCTGTAACCACCTCTCAACAGTTTAAAAGTGTCAATCATATCACATCTCCTTCTTCCAAACTCTGCAGTCCACATTCCCTCAGCTGATCCGCATAACTATCATTGAACAGTCCTGAAACCATCTTTGTTATCTGCCTTTGTACCATTTCCACAGTTAATTTATCCCCTTCAAATCCTGGGGACCAAATCTGAGAACAATAGTCCAAGTTTAGTCTGATCAGGGTCTTATACAACAGAATAATAACTGTTTTATCTCTGCAGGTCAGTGTTCTTCTCATTATTGCAGCAATCTTATGTGTTACCTTCACCACCTTTGCAATATGTCCCCTAAATTTCAGGTTTCTATCAATCATCAACCACAGATCTCTTATCTCCCCTACTTCCTCCAGTATAACTCCTCCTATAGAGTATGCAGTGTCCCATCGATGGTTCCCAAACCTCAAGACCTTACATTTTGCTGCATTAAACTATCCATCTAGCTTATTCAAATCCTCTTGCAGGGCTGCTGCATCTGCACTATTACTAATAATCCTTCCCAGCTTTGCATCATCTGCAAACAACTGAATATCCCCTTGCAATCCGCTGACAATGTCATTGATATAAACTTTAAACAATATAGGTCCCAGTACTGAGCCCTGTGGGACCTCACTTGTAACCATCTGCTTCCTTGAAACTGCCCCACCATACACAACTCTCTGATACCTATTGGATAGCCAATCCTGAATCCAGTTGACTAATCTGACATCCAGACCCATGTGCTGCAACTTAAATATGAGCTTATCATGTGGCATCCTGTCAAATGCCTTCGTTAAGTCTAAGAAAATGGCAGTATATGGCTTTTCCCTCATCTAATGCTCTTGTAACTTATCCTTTTTATAATATATAAGCAAGTTGGTAAAACATACCTTCCTTTAATAAACCCGTGCTTAACAAGCATAGACAATACCACTCTTATCAACCAGATTTGTATCCTAACCTCATCAACCACTCCAATACCTTAACTACATAGCTCAGTCAGTTTCAACAATGCAGTTTGGTCAGAAAGACCTGGGTTCAAATCCTGTCTACGACATGAAGAGCCTATATCAGGGCTTTTTCAACTGAAGGTGACAGGGTTTTTCATCCCATAAAGCAAACAAACCAGCCACTAAACATATGCAATTGACAGACATAATACACTGGCATCATAGCCTATGTTGCTTCAGCCATAAATTCAAATAAACCAAACCATAACTGCAACTCCAGATATAACTAGTCTAGCCATAAATACTGTTACAACTTGAACAGCCTATAAGCCTTTAATCTATCAATAAAAAATTTACAGCTTTCAGCACATACAAACCACATGTATAACGTGCATATAGCAGTACTCAATGTTAAAATATTCAGGTATGCCTTCGTGCATACCTGAAGTCTATGAGGCCACATATCAATGGCAACACGCACAACATCTAAAGGAAACGCTGCCACTGCTCACTCCAAATCTACTTTAAGTTTGGCAATGCTGGGGTGTTGTTTCTTGCAAGTTACTCTCTCAAGCTCTGACCACAATTTTAAATCCAATGGATTCAGATTGGTACTTCCAGACAGCCAATCAGATGGCGATATGTGGTTTGGCACATTCACTTCCAACTACTGTTGTGTGTGTGTGTGTGTGTGTGTGTGTGTGTGTGCGCGCACGTGTGCGCACGCATGGAGGGGGGAGGCTGAGTCCTATTGGAAGATCCACTGCTTACCATGAAACAAGGTATTGTTCAGAGGCCATACCACAAACTATCACTAATGCATAGTGATGAACTGTCTGAATCCTGGTTCTATGGCACATGCTGTGCAACCATCTGGGAGAATAATATATCTGATTGTTTTGGCAGTTAAGTGACTCTTCAATTATGAAAATCTTCCCATCTGTGAAGAGGATATCTCTGTGTATGTTGTTCGAGAACCACAAGAGAAGTGCCTATGATTTTATGACCCTCTGCCACATCAGATGTGGTGTTAGGAAGTGTCCAGTAGAATAACGATAGGCTCTCATCCAACCCCCCCCCCCCAGGTCATCAATTAGTACACATGACATTGTTCTCTGTGAAACATTCATCTTTTGTGACATCACTTTCTTCATTCTCACAGGATTATGGTTGGTAAATGATACATAAGACATTTCTGCTATGATGCATTAGGATGCATTCATTAGGCTTTATCACATGTTGTTGATAAAGCTAAGGATACAAATTATAGGCTAATCACACTTTATTCACTCACAAGCTGTTGCATCCTAATGCAGCATAGCTGACCTGTTCTTTGATGGTCAGAAATGTCTTATGTATCATTAAAACATTTAATAGTCTGATACATAAACATCCTACTGATCCCAAGTATTTTTAGCATGTTAAAAATAACAAGTGGCTACATTCCAACCTTGTGAAGTGCTATTACAGCTACACAGTTCTCATAATCTCACCACTACATGTTAACACATATAGCTAGATAGCTCTCTCTCTCCCTCTCTCTCTCTACTGATAAGCATATGAATATGTTGGCTGTGCAAGTACCACTAATGGAACTGGGCTCGTGCAATTCTGTGGGCACCACTAGGACATGCAGAAGTTGAAACTGTATTTATGGCAAAACTGTGTACAGATTAGCCTATAATTTGTATCCTTAGCTTATCACTGTCTTTGTGAAGTGAAAGAATTTTGCCTTCCTTCCACTAAAGAGTGGAAGGAAGGCAAAAGGCATACTTTATCAAGACTCCTGTTAAACAGGTAGGCCAAAGCTATGCTAACTCACTGGAATATTCCTTTAAGACACATGGTGATATCAGGCCTGATTGGCGCTAGTGTCGCAAATGAACATAGCAGTCGTTTTGAGCTGTGCTAGAAAAAGTATTTTTAAATTAAAGTATAGTGAGGCTTTTGTCTCAAATTGTGCTGCAGCAATGCTTCAGTTGGATACAAGTGTCCTTCAGTGATGTTATTGTTGAAACTTTGTTGTTTATATTGTGTTTTCGCTACTTGTTTGTTGCACTACTTCAGCATCTAAAGATGTTGACCATAAAGAAACATAGGTCAGTGGAACAGAGGACTTCTGTAAGAAAGTCTAGCTCTGCCTGGGATTTTTTGCAGTGGATGCATTACAGAAACTGCTATATGTATGCACCGAAAAATGTGAAAGATCTGCGGACTGTTTGGGTAAACAAGAAGAATAAAAATGGTAACGTATGAAAAGTGTCTAGATAGATTAGAGTGATTAGGAATGGAGACAAACGTCAGGACCATAGCAGAAGGCAGGGTTCGTGAAAATGAAAATCGACCTTCATCTCCTGCAAGAGGAATTGGAAGTGCTCATTAAGGAGGTTCAGGATATCAAGACTGAGTTAAATGTGTTGAATAGAAAAATGAAGACTATGGAGATTACTTTAGCTGAAGTAACTAGAAAGGTTTAAGTAATGGAGAGACTTTGTTGAATGATGAAGCAATGAATAGTATGGAAGTGATTGGGAGTCAACAAAACGAAAGCACAACAAGTCTAGAAGACTTGTGTAGAGGCTTAAGTGCTGTGAGGACATTATGTTGGAGGTTTAATGGAATTTTTACAACACTCAAAAAGAATTAAAATAGAATTTAATACTTCCTATATTTTGTCCTAGTCACTAGGACATCTACGGGGATTACAAAGACAATTAATGTAACATGCACACAAAAACTTACAATACTAAGCCCAACCATGTGGGTGACAATAAAGTCCTATCTAGGTGGAGCGTCCTCTAAGGGCAGTAGTAGGTGGCCTGGAATGTAAGGTGGGACCTCTGGTGATGACTGGTTCCCAAATCTTCGGAAGCTTAATGCAACCGTATTTGTTAAGATTTGGTTGATTTCTGAGAGCTGCTGCTGCTTCTAAGAAAAGTCTCTCTTTCTTGAATTTGCTGTGGTGGAGCATGGTGGTTTTCTTCCATGATACTCTGTGGGTGGTGTCCAAAACATGGTCAGCCAAGCCTGAATGGCCATAGTTGTGTTTAACGATGTACGACTTGTGTTCCTCCAGGCGGATGGAAGCTGATCTGCCTGTCTGTCCAAAGTACGCAAGCTTACAGGAACAGGGTACTTTGTAAACTCCAGGCAGAGAGAGAGGAGGGAGCCGAGTTTTTGTGTGCATGTTACATTAATTGTCTTTGTAATCCCCGTAGATGTCCTAGTGACTAGGACGAAATATAGGAAGTATTAAATTCTATTTTAATTCTTTTTGAGTGTTGTAAAAAATCCATTAAACCTCCAACATAAAGTCTAGAAGAATGAGATGTTGTGAAAGTGAGGGAGTAAGTAAAAGAGTGTTAAGAGAAAATAATGAAACTGGGAGAGTCATGCCGAATAGCGTAAAAAATGAGGCCGTGAGTGATGCTTGTTTGGGTTTGAATGCAGTTATGAGTGGTATAAATGGTGATTCAATGATTAAGGGTATGGAGAGCAGTATGCCAGAGGAGCGCTTGGCTGGTGGAACAATAAAGAGCGTGACTTTAGCAATAAAGAGAGGGCATGATGCAGAAAAGATGATAGTTATGGTGGGTTTAAATGACCTGAGTGATAGTATTAACCGGGTAGCAAAAGATTTAAGAACACTGTTAGATATAGTGAAGAGGAAAAGTGTCAAAGGGAGGATTGTGTGTGTGTGTGCTGCCTCATTTTGACAATTATGAGTTAAGTAGATGAGCAATGATAATGAATGATATGATTTCAAGAATGTGCAAAAAAAAAGAGGTCTGGAATTTGTTGATGTCTGGAGTGTGTTGGAAGGCAAAAGACAGCTACATGCAACAGATTGGTTGAATCTGAACATGGAAGGTCATAAGAGTTTGAAGACGTTACTGTTTTCTGAACAAGTTGAAGTAATTGGGCTTAAACTTGTTCAAATTGGGTAATTGGGAAACTAAAATTGAAAAGGTTGAATGTAAGAGGGAGAAACTTATGCTTTGAATGCATATTTGTTGATCCTTTTTCGTGGAATAATTTGAAGAATAGAGTGGATAAAAATCAGCATGGGACTACTGCAATTAGCAGAATAATTAAAAGAAACAAACACATATTAACCACAGTGAAAATTATTTAATTGTAAATATTTCATCCTAAGTATCTTAGGACATCATCAGTACAGTATTTAAACAATAATAGGAATAACATACAGTTAGGGCGCATGAAACGTGTATAACGTGCTCAAGTAGTACAAAAAAAAATAATAATAATAATTATTCAACACTATTTTGTATGACAATTTCCCATACTTCAGGAATAGTAAGAACGTCTTTGCGGTTTAAGTTTGGTATGTGTAGTAGGGCTTCAGAACTTTCTTTGTATAAAGGTTCATGTTTAAATAAAGATTTATGTAAAAGTTTAGACTTTTCCCAATGGATCCTATGGTTTGGATTTTCAATTCAGTGTTGAGAGAGGCCAGATTTCTGCAGTTTAAAAAGACGAATGTGGTCTTGATGTTCTGAGATGCATTTCTCAACAGACCTACCTGTCTGTCCAAAGTAAGATAATTTGCATGAGCACGGAATCTCATAAATGCCAGGTAACATCAAAGGTGAGAGTTTGTCCTTAGGAGAAGGTAACAAGTTTTAAATTTGGTTGATAGGTTTGTAAGTAGTGACAAAATTGTATTTCTTCATAATTTTAGAAAGACGTTCTGAGATGCCTTTAACGTAAGGTATGGGAATCCTATGGACTTCTTCCTGTCTGATTTGATGTGTGGAGAAGTGACTACTGATGATTTTTTGAGTTGTTTTAGGATTATATCCTAAAAATGGATGGCTGAATTTTTGATTACTTCTAATTCCTGGTTTAAAGATTCTTCAGAGGAGCATAATTTGTGTGCTCTGGAAACTAGTGATTTAATAATGCCAGATTTCTGAGATGGATGATGAGCAGAAGAATTGTGAATGTAGCGACCTGAGAATGTAGGCTTGCGAAAGACAGACGTGGCGATGGAACCATCTTCTTTTCTTTGGATGTGTAAATCCAAAAAGGAGATACCCTGTGGAGATTATTTTTCTAATGTAAAGTTGATGCGATGATGAAGAAGGTTAATTTTATCTAGAAACAGTTGTAATTCATGTTCGGGATGATCCCAGGCTGCAAATGCGTCGTCGACATATCTTAGCCAAATTTTTGGTTTGAGTTCAAAAGTGAATATTTTTTCCTGAAGGTGTTCTAGAAACAAGTTTGCTAGGTTTGGTGATAAAGGAGATCCCATTGCTGTTCCTTCTTCTTGCTTGTAAATTTGACCTTTCCATGTGAAGTAACCTGATGCAATAACAAACCTGAACAATTCGACTATATCAGATGGAAATTTTTGAGTTAGTAAGTCTATTGTTTCTTTATGGGGAATGTTTGTGAAGAGGGAGACAATGTCAAAGCTGATTAACAAGTCAGTTTTTGATAGTTGTCTTTAATTTTTGTGTGAAACTGAGTAGAATTTTTGATTGAAGAAACTGAGTGACGTATGTGAGGGCGGAGAAGGTTAGATAAGAATCTTGATAACTTGTACGTTGGACAGCTGATACAGTCTACGACGGGTCTAAGTGGAACATTAGTTTTGTGTAGCTTAGGTAAGCCATAAATTCTAGGAAGTCTGGCATGGTATGTCTTAAGCTTTTTGATTGTTTCTTCATCTAAGGAGGAAGTTTCATTAAGTAGCTTATTTAATTTTCTGAGTTGACGATTCGTAGGGTCAAAATCCAATTTGGCATAAGTATTACGATCTCAAAGAAGTAAATTCATTTTTCGGTCATATGAATTGGTATGAAGAACCACAGTGGTATTTCCTTTATCAGCTCTAGTAATGATTATATTTTTGTTACGTTTTATGGAAATAATAGCTTTCAATTCTGATGGTGGGATATTTAATTCTGAAGGTTTGGCATTGTAGATCACTTTAGCTACTTCGAATCGAAGTTTGTTGACTTCAATACTGGAAAGATGTTTGATGTTTCTTTCTATATTATGTATGAAGTCTAAATATGGGACACACTTTGATGAAATCGCAAATTTATGGCCTCTTGCTAGAACATTTAATTCATCTTTTGTTAGTGGACGGTTAGACGGATAAATTGACTACCCATTTCTCCGTTGGTAATTTGTTAGTGATCTTTTTTGATCAATTTAATAGATTAAGGTATTTAACATGTAAAGCACTATTGCTTTTATCAAAAGCTTTTTTACCTGAATTCTTTGAGATAGTTATAATTAATTGTAGCAATTCTTGATTTAACGTATTTGACAAGTCTGTTTCTAGTTCTTTAGTATTTAAATTGTTTTTGTTGCTAGTTCATGCTTAGACACTCGTAACTGATTGAGTAAGGAATGACTTGCTTTTCGATAGATTTTGTGGGCACCTGGAGATTTGATGGCTTCCTTCAGTTTTACAAAGGTTGGAATAAGATTATCGTGTCTGCACTTTTTTAAAAAAGATATTCTAGCTCATAGCTTACCCTGTTTTAATTGCAGTTTTTCTAGTAAGTTTATCTTCTGCACTGTCATTTCCCCGTGAATGAATAAAACTTTTTTAAATAACAAAACCTGTGGTGCATTCATAATTAAAAGAAACACACATATTAACCACAGTGAAAATTATTTAATTGTAAATATTTCATCCTAAGTATCTTAGGACATCATCTGTACAGTATATAAACAATAATAGGAATAACATACAGTTAGGGCGCATGATTACAATAGAATCATGCGCCCTAATTATCACCAAACCTAGCAAATTTGTTTCTAGAACACCTTGAGGAAAAAATATTCGCTTTTGAACCCAAACCAAAAATTTGGCTAAGATATGTCGACAACGTATTTGCAGTCTGGGATCATCCCGAACATGAATTACAACTGTTTCTAGATAAAATTAACCTTCTTCATCATCGCATCAACTTTACGTTAGAAAAATAATCTCCACAGGTATCTCCTTTTTGGATTTACACATCCAAAGAAAAGAAGACTGTTCCATCGCCACATCAGTTTTTCGCAAGCCTACATTCTCAGGTCGCTACATTCACAATTCTTCTGCTCATCATGCCAAACCTTCAGAATTAAATATCCCACCATCAGAATTGAAAGCTATTATTTCCTTAAAACGCAACAAAAATATAATCATTACTAAAGCTGATAAAGGAAATACCATTGTGGTTCTTCATACCAATTCATATGACCGAAAAATGAATTTACTTCTTTGAGATCGTAATACTTATGCCAAATTGGATTTTGATCCTACGAATCGTCAACTCAGAAAATTAAATAATTTTGTTTGTTTGATCCTACGAAACAAGTTTGATCCTACGAATTTCATTAAAACGTATGACTGAATAGTTGTTTTAGGATTATATCCTAAATGGATATAATCCTAAAACAACTCAAAAAATCATCAGTAGCCACTTCTCCACACATCAAATCAGACAGGAAGAAGTCCATAGGATTCCCATACCTTATGTTAAAGGCATCTCAGAACGTCTTTCTAAAATTATGAAGAAATACAATTTTGCCACTACTTACAAACCTATCAACCAAATTTACAACTTGTTACCTTCTCCTAAGGACAAACTCTCACCTTTGATGTTACCTGGCGTTTATGAGATTCCATGCTCATGCAAATTATCTTACTTTGGACAGACAGGTAGGTCTGTTGAGAAACGCATCTCAGAACATCAAGACCACATTCGTCTTTTTAAACCACAGAAATCTGGCCTCTCTCAACACGGAATTGAAAATCCAAACCATAGGATCCATTGGGAAAAGTCTAAACTTTCATATAGATCTTTATTTAAACATGAACGTTTATACAAAGAAAGTTCTGAAGCCCTACTACACAGACCAAATTTAAACTGCAAAGACGTTCTTTACTATTCCTAATGTATGGGAAATTGTCATACAAAATTGTGTTAAATAATTAATTTTTTTTTTTTGTAATACTTGTGCATGTTTCATGCACCCTACCTGTATGAATTCCATATTATTGTTTATTCCATAATATCCCTATTATTGTTTAAATACTGTACTGATGATGTCCTAAGATACTTAGGATGAAATATTTACAATTAAATAATTTTAACTCTTGTTAATACGTGTATTTCTTTTTATTAGCAGAATGTATATCTGTTCTAAAGCTGGCACAAGAACTAAAGGGAATCTGCAATTTTTGTATACTAATACAAGAAGCATTCGAAATAAGAGGGAAGAATTTTTGGCATTAGTCAGTGCAATCTTACCAAAAGTTGTAGGCATAGTGAAACTTGGCTGTCAGCAGAAGATGTGCTTACTGGAATTGAATGTGATGGGTACAGTATTTTCAGGGAGGAGAAAGAAGATAGAATGGGGGAATGTGGGGGGAGAGAACTGTTGATGATAGCTGATGAGTTGAAGCCAAAGAAAGTAGTATATGAAGAGGATAGACGTTTGCATGATAGTTCGGGAGGGGGGGGGGGAAGTTGATGTGAAATAGTGACCAATGCAATCAAATATACAGCTGGTTGCTGCTATAGGCCAGAGGGTACAGGGGATGATATTGAATTCATCCATCAGCAAATTAGTGCAATGAGTGCAGGATTAGTGATTATTATGGAGGATTTTAATTATGGTCCTATCAATTGGTTGGAGGAAATATCAAATAATGGCAAAAAGGAAATGGTATTCATACACCTTCTAAGAGATAATTACTTGAAATGGCACATAACTGAAAGGACTCGTAGTGTGAGAGTGTTGGATCTGGTCATAGGTTCAGAGGACATATGCATAAGTAAGATGTCTTGTTACCTCCAATTCGTGAGAGCGATCATGTGGTATTGACTTGGGAGGTTGCAAAATTTGTGGATTTCTCTCTTAAGAAGGGGGTATATATGGAACTACAGGTTAGGTAATTATAACAAGCTTCAGAGTGAGCTTACAGCCATCCAATGGCAGAACATATTGCAGGGGAAAGATGTTAGCAGTGCATGGGATAAAATCAGTGGGTATCTGAGGAAGGCAATATCAGAATGTATTTCCATGGTCAGGAAGATAAACAAGGTAGATGTTAGATGGATGAGTAGTAGTATCAGGCTTGATCGGCAAAAAAAGAAAATGTTATGGAGAATTTACAAGGAGAAAGGCAATCAGTACACCAATGAGCAGTATAAGGCTCAAGCTAGGAAGGTTACCAGCATAGTAAGAAAAGCTAAATCAGATTATGAGGACCTTAGCCAAGGAGATCAAGGATAATCCCAAAGAGTTCTTCCGCTATGTGGCAAGTAAGAGGAAGAATGACTTTGGAAGGATAACCTTAGTGGGTGCTGATGGTATTGAGGTGACTAATTCAGATCTAATAGGAGAGTTACTGGTTGATCACTTTTCAAAAGTCTATCACCCAAGTGAGGCTATCTCTGTACCTGTAGCAATAACTAATGTAAGAATTGAAGTTAATAAATCAGAGGTACTTAGTATATTGCAGAATTTAAATGCAAACACTGCTGTAGGTTTAGATGGAATATCAGCTCGGGTGTTGAATGAATGTGCAAAGGAATTGTCAACACCTCTTACTTGGTTATTTAACTTAAGTTTGAACTCTGGCATGGTCCCTAGGGAGTGGAAGGAAGGTAAAGTGGTTCTTTTTCATAAAAATGGCTCTAAGACTGCAGTAGTTAATTACAGATCATCACCATCTTGGGAGTGGTGGTAAAATTATTGGAAAAGGTGGTTAAGGTCAGAATTCAAGAATTGGTGGATCAGAATATGATACTCTATAGGGGCCAACATGGTTTTGTTAAAAGTTGATGGGGAATGGCTGCATAGTGATACTTCTGGATTTTGCTAAGGCTTTTGAGAGGATACCCCATGGAATACTGTTGCGCAAATTAGAGCTGATAGGGATGGATACTAAACTGGTGCTATTGATAAGAGAATGGCTCATGGAGAGATACCAGAAGGTAGTGTATGGAGGAGCAGAGTCCAGGCTGAGGCAGGTGATCAGTGGTGTGCCTCAGGGCTCTGTGCTTGGGCCGTTATTGTTTAATTTGTACATAAATGATATAGGAAATGGCTTGAAGGCAGATATTCAGTTGTTTCCTGATGATGCAAAGTTGGATAGTGCAATAAAAAATCAAGCTATGTTGAGAGTTTGCAGGATGATTTAAATAAGCTGGCAAAATGGACAAAAGGTAATGGATGTCACTTCAATGTGGAAAAGTGTAAAGTTATACATTTTGATTTTGAGATTAATAGATTATCAGCTGTGTACCACATTGATGGAATGGTACTCCAAAAGGTGTACGGTTGATGAGGCTAGGGACTTGGGAGTGTTGGTGGATAGGGAGATGAAGTTCGTAGGGCACACTGCTAAGGTGTCCAAAATTGCACATATGATTACTTGGTTATTGAAGAACAGACTAACATCTAGAGATAAAGAGGTTATTATTTCCCTTTATAGGGCATTGATACTTCCACATTTGGATTATTGTGCTCAAGTCTGGACACCTGGATTCCTTGGAAATGAGGAGGTTGTGAAGAAGGTTCAGAGGAGAGTGACTAAGTTGGTGAGTGATGTAAATAATGCTCCCTAGATTGATAGATTGAGAGCTTGTGGATTGCAGAGGTTGGTTGAGAAAAGAGAGGGATATGATAGAAACATTTAAATTACTAAAAGGTTTTGAAAGTTTATTTTTCACTTGGTTAGACTATAATAAATTTAGTTTAATCCTTTATCCAAGTGTGAGCAAACAAAGTAAGGGCAAACTTTGTTTGCTCACACTTGGATAAAGGATTAAATGAAATTTATTATTACTAAAAGATTTTTATAAGATTAATATTTTAGCTGTGTGTTAGTGATGGAAGAACAAGAGTTCATCCATGGAAATTAAGGAAAAGTGTAGTTAACAAGGGTGTGAGAACTAGATTTTTTGCTTGGAGGGTGGTGAATGAGTGGAATGCATTGCCTGACTCAGTTGTGAGTTCTTCATCTGTAAATGAATTCAAGAAGAGGTATGATAGATATTGTTTTGATAGTTTCGGTCTCCCACGATAAGTCTACTGACTCCATGGTGATACCCGTAATAATAATAATATGTCATCAAGTGCTATTGTTTTACTGACTTCTAGTTTTCTTTACTACTCATTTACTTCTTGCTCGCTCATCAGTAAAGCTTCTCTCATTTCATTCTCCACACTTCAGCTTCTGATTTCACACTGAAGGCGAAACACCCTGATGAACAGCTTACTGATTACCTGGACTACGTCCTCTGCAGCAGTTACAAATCTACCACTTTCACTTTCATCCATCCACATCATCATGCCATAATCATTCTTCTTTCTACTTGCTATGGTTCAAAAAATCTTCCTTTTTCTTGGACTGATTTGCTAATTTCCACACTTTTGCAGTTCTCACCAACTAAGCCACTCTCCTGGCATGCAATTTATACTCTTCCTCCTTTTATATGCTGCCTCAAAGTATCTTCTTGCAGATTTCATAATCCTCCTCATTTATCCATTTTGAACATACCTTATTCAGCCTTTTTGTCCTTTGGAATACATTCACACATTGATGCTGTTAATGTATCTCTTTGTCTGGTTCCAAGCAGCATTTATTTCTTTTATGCTCAATTTCTCATTTCATGCGAAAGCTCCAAGCTGTATCCTAAGCTTCTCACAATCACCAGCCTTGTAATTCCAAATATATCCTTTCCTCACAGAAGTCTTCATATAGCTAGCCACAACCCTTCTGACCACTTCATGATTATTATCACTAACTGGAGAGAAGAGCAAAACTCCACTCACAATCACATTCTTTGAAGAAATGATCTGATCTAAACCTGTTGATCCTCGTGTATCTTCATTTACATACTGCCTAAGATAATTGTCTCTCAAGAACTGAAGAAATTCATTTTCTTATTACCAAATGCTATCACTTCATTCCAGTTTAAATTACTATAATTAAAATCACCCATAATAATCACTCTTCTGTTGTTCACTAATTTGCTTATACTATTCTTCATCGCCACCTTCCACATTCCCTAGCCTATAACAAGATCCAACTAAATATCTCTTCCTATCAACCTCTACCTCTCACCACACTGTCTCAAAATTGTTGCCACTATTTCCCTCTTTCATGTCTTTGTGGATATAATTCCCCTGTTCTCATCAGTAACTCTCTCTCTTCCTTCTTGTCCTTTCTATCCTTATGAAAAACATTGTACCTTTCAATTTCTATTCCCATCAATCTTCATTCCACCATTTTTCACTTATTCCAACAATTTGGTGATAAACTCAATCAATGAAACAATTCTATCTCCCTTATTTCTGATGCTCATGGCATTTGTAAATAAAATAAACACAGCTGTTTGCTTTTAGATCTGTAATCAGTCTTATCCAAGCCACCTGTTGTGATTTCCTCACCACACCTGCCATTGCCCAATCACCTTTATCACTGCTTACTCCATATATCAACTTAGTTTCAATTGTCCCCCCCCTCACATCCCAATCCATTCCATTCCTATGCTGATCATTCCCATACACATTCCCTACTACTTCCAACATCCACTCTACCTATGCCATGTCTCCCTGTCCACCCTTACTTGCCCCAGTTTCCTGTTCCTCTTGGATTCTCTCTCTCTCTCTCTCTCTCTCACTGCTACTATTTCAATTACCAGGTAATTGAGTCTCTTCTATTTCACTCTCCTGATCTTTCACTACACCTCCTACTCCATTTGATTTCTTAGTTACATTACACTCTGCATTTCCTTTTAGTAACAGTTTCTCCAGTTCACTAATACCAAAGCTTTAAATGAAGTGCATCGCTTTTATACAAATCCATTCTTTCCTCAGATGCATGCCATACATCTACAGACTGCACTCCTTTCTCCTCACACAGCTCTGGCAGCATACCATTCACGATTCTCACTCTTCATCTTAACTCATCATTGTCATACCTTGGCAATACATTGACAAACTTTCCCTCTATATTGCTATCTTTCACCCTCCTCAATAACCTCCTGATATCCATTCTTACATTCTCTTTGTGTCCAAATAAATCATTTGTTTCCACAACTATCACTAACTCACTTGTTTCCCCCTCATATTCAAGCCAGAAATAATCTATTATTATTATTATTAAACAAGACCTCATGGAGTCAAAGACTCATCTAGGAGGTCCTTTTATCTCACACACATCTCATCACACCATGTCTTAAACACATTCAAACTCCTTGCAGACACCACACCCTCAGGCAAGGCATTCCAATCACTTACAACTCTGCATGAAAAAACCTGCCTATCACTTCCCTACTCACACCCTCCTTATACAGTTTCCAGGGATGACCTCTGGTTCTCCCCTGATCTCCCACTATTCTCTGTAGAACTTCTCCACCATTGATCCTATAACAACCCCTTACCAACTTGTAGGTCTCTATCATATCTCCCCTCTTCCTTCTTTCCACTAGACTCTGCAAATTACATCTTTTCAATCTTTCCTCATACTCAACATTCCAGAGGCCAGAAACTACCTTAGTCAGTCGCCTTTGGACCCTTTCCAACATCTCTTCATCCTTCTGAAAACCAGGTGACCGGTGACCAAATCAGGGCAAAATAGTCCATGTGTGGCCTAATCAAAGCCTTATACAATGGAACAAGAATCTCCCTACTTCTACACGTCAGTGTCCTCTGCATCATTCCCAGAAGTCTTTGTGTTGTCTTCACAATTTTGGCGATGTGTCCCCTAAGTTGTTCCTCAGTTCCTTAACATCTGCTTGATTTCCTCATCACTCTTCCCAGATTTACATCATATGCAAACAGTTGTACATCATCAGTTAATCCCATCCCAATATCATTAATATACAAGTTAAATAACAATGATCCTAAAACTGACATTTGTGGCACACCAGTAGTGACTTTTCTCTTTTGAGATGGTGATTCCCCCCCCCCATACACAACTTGCTGATACATATAGATAGTGCCATTGCATAAGGGCAGTAGTAGACTGGAAGTGTCTAATTATAGGCCAGTCTGTGTGTCATCAGTAGTTGTTAAGATCTTGGAGAAAGTAGTGAGGGACTGTATACAGCATTGGTCAGATGAGGGTAATGTTATCTGTGAGAGTCAACATGGATTTGTGAAAGGGCACTCTTGTTTTAGCAATATGCTAGCCTTTTATAATAAAGTTACAAGAACATTAGATGAAGGAAAGGCATATACTGCAATTTTCTTAGACTTAGCGAAGGCATTTGACAGGGTGCCACATGATAAGCTGATATTTAAGTTGCAACACATGGGTCTGGATGTCAGATTGGTCAACTGGATTCAGGATTGGCTGTCTGATAGGTATCAGAGAGTTGTGTATGGTGGAGCAGTTTCAAGGAGGCAGAGGGTTACAAGTGGGATCCCACAGGGCTCAGTACTAGGACCTATATTGTTTAACCTTTATATCAATGACATTGCCAGTGGATTGCAAGGGGATATTCAGTTGTTTGCAGATGATGCGAAGCTGGGAAGGATTATTAGTAATAGTGCAGCTGTGGTAGCCCTGCAAGAGGATTTGAATAACCTAGATAGATGGGCAAATGAATGGAGATATCAGTTTAATGCAGCAAAATGTAAGGTCTTGAGGTTTGGGAAACATCGATGGGATGCTGCATACTCTATGGGAGGAGTTATACTGGAGGAAGTAGGGGGAGACAAGAGATCTGGGGTTGACGATTGATAGAAACCTGAAGTTTAGGGGACATATTGCAAAGGTGGTGAAGGTAACACAGAGGATTGCTGCAATTATGAGAAGGACATTGACCTGTAGAGATAAGAGGGTTATCATTCCGTTATATAAGTCTCTGATCAGACCACACTTGGACTATTGTTCTCAGATTTGGTCCACAGGATTTGAAGGGGATAAATTAACTGTGGAAAGGATACAAAGATGGACCACAAAAATGGTTTCAGGATTGTAAGGATAGTTATGAGGATCGGCTGTGTCAACCCTGTAACCCAGTGTCAACCTTGTAACTGTTGAGAGGTGGTTACAGGGTTGACATTGGGGAGTTCTTTTGCTTGGTTGAACAGCGAGAAGGGGTGATGACAAGAGGCCATCCCTGGAAGTTACGAAAGGAAACTGTGAGCAAGAGTGCGAGGAGTAGTTTCTTTGATAGAGGGTGGTTGAACCATGGAATGCATTGCCTGATGGAGTGGTGAGAGCGAGAACGGTCAATGAGTTTGAGGAGTGGTATAATAGATTTTGTGTTTCTTGGGGGGGGGGACCTCCCTTTGATGAGTCTTTGGACTCCATGGAGGCCTGAATAATAATAATAATAATATCTGATAGCCATTCACCTATCCAACTCACTAGTCTATCATCCAATTCCATCAGCACCAGTTTAGTTACCAACTTGCAGTCTGGCAATCTATCAAATGTCTTTGCAAAATCTAAGCATACCACTGTACATCAGTGATATTGTGATAGGTTCACTGGTGATATGATACCTGTTTGCAGATTTCGTATAATTAGGCAGAGCAATGCAGTGTAAAGCAGATGTTATGTCCTTAGAAGAGGACCTGAATAGACTGCATGATTGGGAAGGCAAGTGGAACTATCAATTCAACGTTGCAAATTGTAAGGTTTTGAAATTCAGTAAGCAATAATGGGATAATAGTATCACACACTTGCTGCAGAAACTTTAAAGGAAGTAGAGGAGATGATTGATCTGAGACTGGTTGTAAACAAGGATCTAAAATTCGGAGGCCACAATGCACAAGTTGTGAAGTCATCACATCGTGTAGTGAGGCCACAACATCTTATGAGAGCATTATTATTATAATTTAGTAATAATAATGCCCTCCACATTAGATAATGGAAGTGATGTGGAGAGCACTGACGTGCAAAACATTGACAATGTTGATATTGCTTCAGAAAATCAATAAGTGTATAGAGTAATCCTGACATTAGCAAATAGTAAATCAGGATTGAAAATATATGTAGTATCTGGTATATGGAATCAACAGTCTAACTGTAGTGGAACTTCCAGAAAGAAATATTATCTCAAGCCTCATACAATGAGGAGAAAAAAGAGACTGCAAGTTTTTAACAACAGCAATGATTATTATTATTATTCAGGCCTCCAAGGAGTCAAGAGGCTCGTTGTGGGAGGTCCTTCCTAGGAAACACAGTCTATTACCACTCCTTGAACTCATTAACCATTCTTGCTCTCACCACTCTATCAGGCAGTGCATTCCATGGTTCAACCACCCTCTAAGCAAAGAAACAACTCCTCACCCTCTTGCTCACAGCTTCTTCCTTTCATAACTTCCAGGGATGATAGGCTCAAGTTTCCTGATGTTAACAGCTTCAATGGTAATGAGATCCCTCCCCCCCCCCCCAAAAAAAAAAACAATGTGCATTTTATTAATTATACACACTGCTGTTTTTCTGGAAATAAAGGTGCTGGTACTCACCATGAAGATTTTATTACAGCAACTTCCACACTTTTAACATATCCTCCGATATGCCCTTATTGTCTCTAGATCGCTTCTTGCTTTTGGTATCAACTGCAGAATGACGACCTCAGAGCAGCCATGAGTCCACATATTTGCTAGGGTTGAACTGAGTGAGAGGAGATCCTGCTATCCTGATGAACATCAGTGCAGAAGTTGTCCATACAAGCAGAGATGACCTAGATAAAGTCACTATAGGATTCATCTGAGAGAAACCCCTTTCATATTCACTGGAAGATATTGCAATTGTGCCCAAAGTGTGCTTTAGAGGAAGTAGTATGTCCGAGACTTTATTTTCTTGAAGGTATTGATAGAAACCACGAACTGCTTCTCTTTCATTTAAGCGAAATTTGCGTGCCAACTTTTAATTTCAGCTTCACCAAATGTCAGATGCTTCCCAGGATTTTCTGGCCAATCCTTGGAATCTAAAATGTAGCACATTCAGGCAAATCAGCATCATCTTCTTCAAGCAGACACTTTCCAACAGCTTCTTGCAAACTTTTATAGAAAGCAGATGAACTTATTGCAGGACTGTGTCTTTCATTTTTGTGGAGCTCAATCCCTTTGAACTTCATGTTCTTCTGACTTTGAAGAGAAATATTGTAGTATGGACCAGGATTTTCAATTCTTTCTTCAAAAAGTTGAACTGTATTCTTTATCTTCCTGTCGGCTTTGTACAAGTCAATATTTCTCTCTTGTAAATCTAGACCTAGTTCACTAAGTTCTTGGAGAACTTAGTGAAATACATCACACATAAGACCCAAATCAAAAACAAACTCGCATTTCTGCCAATTCTAAGAAGTTGAAGTTCTAGAGTCGCTGCGCATTCCTATAGTTCCCTAGCATTCTTAGGTGAAGCATGGTGAGTCACAAAGTTTTTCCACGAAACTCTTAAAGAGATTCACTCCTGCCCACATTGTTCGCTGTGCACTAACAGACAATTCAAGGTGATGGCTAGCACATTGACAGAAAATAACACTAGGAAACTTCTCTTGCATTAGCCTTCTTACACCATTAAGCACACGGCTGCACCATCACAAGTTACAGACAATAAATACTCCTTTAAGCAATCTTCAGATAATCCTAAACACTCAAGATGACTAATTAAAGAGTTTAGAATTCCTCTAGCAGTTGCATTTGATAATTTGATCAAATCTAGGAAAAGACTCACAGGAACCAAAAGTTCAGGAAGAACTACACAAACAATAACAATCAATGTTATTGTGTTACTCGGTTGTCGATTCATCAATAAGTAATGATATTTTGTTCTTGGAGTTCAATATATATTGTCTATTAATGTTTTTCTCATTTCATTTGCGATGTGACTCACAATGTTAATACAAGCATTTGCAGAATGAAGAATATATCCCATGTCTAGGCCATTAAATTCTTGTAAATTTATTTTGTCTTCAAAGTTGTTAAATGATTGATTTCTCCTTGCAACTTTGCAAGCAGTTCAAAACACTTTTCCTGTTACAACTTTATTATGAGACAAAGTATTTAGGAAAACTTTCTCTAATTAATATAATTAATGGCTATTTTAGCCTGTTTTTGTTTAGGAGTGTCCCTTATATTTAATACATTGGCTAACATAACTCAAAAAGGGATATATATATATTTTAGGGCATTATGGGCGAGTATAGAAAGCAATTATGGCAGAATAAAAAATGTGGAAAAATTTGTACATGCCTTGTTTTTGGTTTAAAGATGCCTTCTAAATCCAAGCTCTTGCTGAAAGGTTGTGTGTAAACGGGGGGGGGGGGGGTGGGAAGAACATGGGGATGTGCTTGAGACACGGGAAATAAGTTTGGAAACCCGGGTTACTATTAATAATTATATATATATTTTATATATATATTATTTTGTTGTGGGGAGAGGGAGGGGAGAGGGGGGGGGGGGGAAACAAAGGGGAAGGGTATCCTTATGTGGAAACTGGGACAAGGGTTTATGGGGTGTGGACCGTTTCGGTCATCGTCTGACCATCGTCGGAACTTTGTGGGAATGACTGTAGGGCTATGTCAAGGCTACAAGTTGCATCTGCCAAATTGGGGCATTTGTTGTCGCTAAATGGTCAGAGGCGTGGCTTAATTTGTAAGTTTTGGAGCGTCCACATTCGGAAATTAGGTAGGGGTGGTGGACGTTGATAGAATTACCATCGCATTTTATGGCAATAGTTTCGGATATTCTAAGCATTGTTTCGTTTTTCTTGTTTGTCAATGATTATGGCTTTGTCAATTTGGGAATTATTAATAGTAACCCGGGTTTCCAAACTTATTTCCAGTGTCTCAAGCACATCCCCATGTTCTTCCCCCACCCCCGTTTACACACAACCTTTCAGCAAGAGCTTGGATTTAGAAGGCATCTTTTTAAACCAAAAACAAGGTATGTACAAATTTTTCCACATTTTTTATTCTGCCATAATTGCTTTCTATACTCGCCCATAATGCCCTAAAATATATATATATATATATATATATATATATAATATATATATATGTATACCCCTTTTTGAGTTATGTTAGCCAATGTATTAAATATAAGGGGACACTCCTAAACAAAAACAGGCCAAAATAGCCGTTAATTATATTAATAGTGTTTAAGACGAGTAGCATGAGAATTTACCAGAAACTATACTTAACTTTCTCTAATGTTTTGTTTTTTGCTTTAGATTTTATTTTTTGGCACGCTTTCTGCACTGCACTCTCCTTATGATCATAAATTTTTTTCTTAATGACATTAACTGTTGTTTGAGAGATTCTCCAAATGACTGATTCTACCATTTGCCCACTCCGCTGAAATTTTCATTGCCATGTATTTATCGACAGCAAGACTTCCGGCATCACGACACACTTTATAGCCCAACATTTTATTCTTGACATACAGCCACTTATTTCTCTCACAGAAGTCATTTTTCTGCAAAAGTGTCCAACAATCGGGCCAATCATTATTAGAATCTGCTTCCTTTTGACCATGTGGATCTTCGGTCTTGGTTTCATGATCCTCTTCACCAAGTGTATTTTCGGTGCTAGTTTTCTATTTTACAGGATCACAAGCAGATTCAACAATTTCTGCTTCTTCAGCATTCTTTTTTTACTTATTGACATAAAGTAATTACTTATTTTATTCATTTTGAACAATGATTGCACTGATTGAACTTAGATTAATTCAAACTCACATGAACACCTTCCATGTGGCAGAATGAATATAAAACTGATAAACTGATATTGGAAGCAATCAACAGTGAACACAATTTCCTGTTTCCAGTTGTGTACCAACCTATGAAACAGGAAAGCAGGATACCAACTTATGAGTAATCAAAACTGAATATTCAATTCGTGAACACAGTACCATCTACCGGAATATTTATAATACATTTTGCTCTCAATAAATCGCAAATTTTTAAGAACTTAAGAAAAAAGGTGCTGGTACTGAGTACCATTGCATACCACCAGAAAAAAAGCACCAATTATACACATAGAATTGTATAATATTATCTGTTAAGGTGTTGAATTAATAATATTTAATACTTTTTGATAAGTATTGATATAAAATTAACAATATCAATACTTTAAGACTTGATAAGGTAGTCAGCATTATATCCATAGTCTATAATACATGTCAAAGCTATATTCATATAGCTACAGACTTTTATCATACATAACAGGTTGTATGATAAAAGCTCCATGTTTCCAGGAGGGGAAAAATCCTATTGGCTTATTATCCATCTCTGAAAAAGACCAAGTAAAGTTCTTTGTGTCAGAAGTAGGATTTAATTATTATTATTATGATAATGATTCAGGACCTCTATGGAGTCACTAGACTCATTGTGGGAAGCCTGCCCTAGAACATGCAAAGTCCATCACACCACTCCTTGAAATCATTCACTGTTAATGCTCTCACTACCCTATTAGACAACGTATTTCATGGTTCAATCACCCTCCATCCCAAGAAACTACTCCTTACCCTCTTCCTCACAACCTCCATTTGCAACTTCCAGGGATAGCCCCTTGACTTGCTCCTGTCAAGGGACAATGTTCCACCAAACAAAAGAACCTCCTAGTGTTAACCCTATAACTACCTCTCAACAGTTTAAATGACTCAATCATATCACCTCTCTTTCTTCTATCTACCATATTTTGCAGTCCACATTCCCTATCCTCATAACTAACATTGTACAGTCCTAATATAATTTGTATTATCCACCTCTACATGCTTTCTAAGGTTCATTTATCCACTTCAAATTCTGCAGAAAAATATGAGCCCAACAGTCCAGGAATGGTCTATTCAGGACTTTATAGAACGAAATGACAAGCCTTTCATCTCTGCTGGTCAGTATCCTTCTCAGTATTGGAGAATTCCTCTTGGTTACCTTCACCACCTTTGCAATAAGTTCCCCGAATGTCAGATTTCTATCAATCATCATCCCTAGATCCCTTGCCTCTCCCACTTCTTCCAGTACAATTCTTCCAACAAAGCATGCAACCTCCCACTGATGTATCCCAAACTTCAAGATTTTACATTTAAATGGATTAAACTGAACTGATACCTCCATTCATTTGTCCATCTGTCCAATTTATTTAAATCCTCTTGAAGGACTACCACATCTGCACTATTACTAATAACCCTTCCAAGCTTCACATCATCTGCAAACAACTGAATATCCCTCTGCAATCAATATAAAGGTTAAACAATACAAGTTGCAGTACTGAGCCCTGTAGGACCTCACTTGAACTTTTGCTTCCATAATTCCACTCACACATACACAATGCTGATATCTATCAGCTAGCCAATCCCCAATCCAATTCGCTGGGGATTGGCTATCTGATCCATAGTTTGACACTTTCTATTACCACTCTTATGCACCGGCACTATCTCACCCTCCTTCAACTCCTTGGGTATCTTTCTCGTAACCAGACTCTCGTTGAAAAACCAGGTCAGAGCTGATAGTTCTTTAACTCATTTTCTCCTGTGCGAAATCTCATCCAATCCCACTGCTTTATTGACAACCATAGAATTCAGTATTTGAAACACACTCTCTACTAAACCTCAGACCTAACCTATTCCTCTAGTATTAAAATCTACTTCTCCAAGATGAAATATTATTATTATTACTTGACACCTCCAGAGAGTCCAAAGACTCATCGAGGGAGGGCATCTACTCCACAACTTTCTGTCTCCACCACTCAATCCACCAACTACAACTAACCGCAACTACACCAATGCCATTTACTACTCACCACCACCACCATTAGTATTTCCACAGAAATTCACAAACATCCATGCCCATGCCTGGATTCAAACCTGCATCCTTTTGGCTGGAGAGCGGATATGCTAACCACTCAGTCAACAGCCAGCCATACTTTATTGGCAAATATGCCAATAAAGTATTCATTGAACAACTCCACTATGTCCTTTGCATCAGTCACTCTACTCCCGTTTTTATCCAACAATGCCATTCTTCCACAATCATTTCCCCTCCTGCTGATGAAAGAATTCCTTAGGATTTTCGTGGTATCTCAGTACCAATCTCTTCTCATATTCCAGTTTTGCCTTCCTTACCATACTAGTCAATCTTCTGACCTGAGTCTTATATTCTTCATGCATCCGTGCTCCACCCTTCTCCTTATATCTCTTCCATAGCCTCTTTTTTACCTGCAGTTCCCTTTTGATATAGTTTGTCACTCACTTTATACCAAATTGTGTTATCTTCTTTACTCACACTATACAACTTGCTATTGCCACTAATAAATATTCTTTCACAAGTTCCTAAGCACTGATGATATCTCGCTCTTCCACTCCTTCCCTCCATGGAAGTGCCCCAAGTTGATATCTAAGACTATTATAATCATCTGCCTTGTAATTCCACATACATTCCTTTCCCTTTGATACTCTTGCATGTATATTCATCTTCCAAGTCAAAACCACATGGTCATATAAGAATGTGACCATGTGGTTTTGACTGGGGGACAGAGATCCCATCTTAGTTACAATCAGATCTTCTGATGCCATGACCAAATCCAAAACTCTTGAGCTTTGTGATTGTAACTTATATACACTTACTATACTATATACACTTATATACAATACTTATAGTTATATGCACTACTTGGAAAGAAGTCATGGGCAAGGTGCTTCATGCCGTATAATGAGTCACATGTCTGTAGCTGATATAAATTGTAGCGATATGATGCTCCCAAGTCAGTGCCACTGTGTCTGGATGAAATGGCTGCGAGAAGGGAACTGATGATGTTTGAAAGTGGAGTTGTGATAGGATGCCATCCTGCAGGTCTATCTTTTTGGCAAATTGTTGACAAATTGGGCATCTCAGGTCAACAGTCGGTGAAACCATACTGGGATGGAAGTGCAGGAAGTCAACTGCAATTGTTACTCACAGTGGGTCATTCACTGGAGGATGCTACAAAGAATAATATATGAAAACTGCCATTCGCCAGCCGACACATTGAATGTGAAATTCCGAGCATCGACCTGGAACATGAATTTGCACAAAAACATTCAGCACTGAGGATCACAACATGAGTTTCCATGGTAGAACAGCAATAGGCAAGCTCCATATTAACTAAACCAATATGCAGTATCATCTTCAGTGATGCAAAGAGCATATATAATGAGAATTCGAAACTTGGAAAGGTATGTTATTGAGCAGCGAATCATGCTGCACCCTCTACCAAGCAGACAGACTAGTGTGAATACGGAAAATGCCCAGTGAATCCAGTGAATTTCATGGGTGTGTGGTTGTGCATCAGAGTGCATAACCACAACTATGAAATTCGGAGATGGAGGTGTGATGGTATGGTCCTGTTTTTCCTGGTTTGGCCTCAGATCTTTGTTTGTGGTGCCACAAACACTGAATTCAGAGAGGTATCTGAATATTCTGGAACAATGCAATTCCAGAATGCA
Source organism: Typopeltis vanoorti (assembly GCF_054136105.1). Classification (NCBI taxonomy): domain Eukaryota; kingdom Metazoa; phylum Arthropoda; class Arachnida; order Uropygi; family Thelyphonidae; genus Typopeltis; species Typopeltis vanoorti. Next base: position 90,092,133 of record NC_143550.1, read on the forward strand.
ATGCACAAACATGTGGTGTGATGGTATGGTCCTGTTTTTTCTGTGACCTGCCTCAGATCTCTGTTTGTGGTGCCACAAACAGTGAATTCGGAGAGGTATCTGGTAACTCCTGAAACAATTACTATGATAGTAACTGTTCCAGAATGCAATGCAAAATCAATGCATTGCATCTGGAATGCAATGTTCAGTAACATTGCAGTTACAGCAGCATTACAGTAATGCTACTGTAATGCTGCTGTAAGTGCTAAACTATGCACTAACTGCATAGTTTGTGGATGTGAACATCACCCCATTTGACTGGCCTCCACAGAGATCTGATGTCAATCCTATTGAACATCTGTGGGATGAACTGGAGCATCGGGGAGGTCAAGGGATATCTTCCCCACAACAGTCCAGGACCTCATTATATGCCTATAGGAAGAATAATCCAAGATTCCCATTGATTGCATGTAATTCACTTTTTGGAAAGTATGACCAATAGGTTTGCTACAGTCATCGCAGTGAAAGGAGGTTCTACATCTTATAAAGGTGGACACCATGGCTGTTTATTCCTCATGTTATGGTGTCTGTTGACTTCTTTCTAAGCAGTGTGTGTGTGTACACACACACACACACACACACACACACACACACACACACACACGCACACACGCACACATATAACAGAAATAAATAAATATATAAATAACAGAAATATCATTATCCTTCCCGCAGATAAAGGCAATGCCACAGTTGTCCTTAACTTTGAAGATTATAAAAATAAGTTGCTTGAATTACTACAGAGTGACACTTACTCATTTCTTGAGAGAGAGAGAGATCCCATTCTTGAACTTCAAAATCGTACCAAGAATTTATTAAAAACAACTTCTGAACTGTCTAGAAACATTTGCCTTTCTCTTCACTCTCTCCATCCACTTATTCCATGCATATATGGCGTTCCCAAGATCCACAAGGAAAATACCCCACTTCATCCCATCATTGAAGGCATTGATTCACCAACATACAGCCTCTCAAAACATCTCGCAAAGTACCTCAAATGTTTTTCCAGCAAGTCTTCATCTTTTATTAATAACTCTGCAGATTTTGTATTATACATTAAGGATATTACTGTTAAAGAAAATGAAATCATGGCTAGCTTTGACATAGTATCCTTGTTCACAAATGTTCCTAAAGCAAAGTCCTGACACTACTCAAAGATAAGTTATCCAAAAAAATGTTACCCTTACTTACTCATTGCATCAAGTCTAGATACTTTAGATTTCAAGAAACCATCTACAAGCAAAATCATGGTCTAGCAATGGGTAGTTCTTTATCTCTTGTACTTGCCAACATTTATCAGGAAGATTTTGAAGTTAAAGCTATCACTTCTTATTCTTTAGCACCTAAATCTAACTGATAAGCTTAGGCGTTGCTGGTTATTCATGACTTATTTTTTCACGGTATTAACAACACCACAAACACTTTTATTAACAAGGATGTTTTATTAACGCTAATATTTCGCTGATTTTCAAATCAGCATCATCAGAGCACAACACACATGTAAACGCGACAGTGAGTGAAACAATATAATTGCAGAAAGACAAAAGATCTAAAGTCCTATTTTTGGCGCCCTCTAACGAAAAAAAAAAAAAAAAAAAAAAAAAAAAAAAAAACGCAGCAGTTATCCAGGAGTTTTTCTTAGGATATCCTAAGTTATCCTAACTTAGGATATCCTAAGTTATCCTAAAAAAAACTCCTGGATAACTGCTGCGTTTTTTTTTTTTTTTTTTTCGTTAGAGGGCGCCAAAAATAGGACTTTAGATCTTTTGTCTTTCTGCAATTATATTGTTTCACTCACTGTCGCGTTTACATGTGTGTTGTGCTCTGATGATGCTGATTTGAAAATCAGCGAAATATTAGCGTTAATAAAACATCCTTGTTAATAAAAGTGTTTGTGGTGTTGTTAATACCGTGAAAAAATAAGTCATGAATTTAGCACCTAAAATTTGGAAACGATATGTGGAAGACATTTTCCTCATTTGCAGTCATGGACGCGATTCTCTCCTGGATTTCCTTGAACATCTCAATAGTCAACACACGAATATCCAATTCATGGCTGAATTTGAAAACTAATGATTCCCTGCCTTTCCTAGACATGAAACTGACCCGTTCTTCTGAAAAACTTAAAATTTTGATGTACAGAAAACCTACACACACACACACACCAATTGATATCTTCATAGTCAATCCCATCATTTCCCTCCTCAGAAACTTGGAATTATTTCTGCTTTGGGACATAGAGCTCGCTCTCTTCTTGACGACCCAGATGAACTTCATAAAGAAATCAATTTTCTTAGATCTACTTTCAGACTGAATGGTTATTCTCGAAAAATTACTAAAAAATTCCTTTTTAAGCCTACTAGTCACTATACTGAAGAAATGAATAATGTTAATGGCAATATATCTATACCATACAGCTCAGTCTCTCAAAAATTAAGCCAAGGTTCTCAAAAAATATAACATTAGAACTTTATTTACTCCGCTTCCTAGATCTGCTCTCTAGTGAGCCGTCCAAAACCTAGCCATCACAATCTAAAATCCTGGTGTGTATAAGATATGGTGTGACTGCGACAACATTCCTTACTTTGGCCAGATGGATAAGTCTATTGAATTACGTACAGAGGAGCACAGGAGGAACATTGCTTACAAGAGAACACGTGCCAGGGCTTTATCCAGCCATATCCTTTTTTCAGCCAATTCTGATGACAAAAACCATAGTCATACAATCCTTTGGGATAGATCTAACAACATTTTCCATTGCTATGACGAATTGGAGAGAAAAATTGTAGAATCTAGAGAAATCATCCTCAACCCTGTACATTTAAATAATAATTTAAGCTATAACCTCCCAGATTGTCATTCTGCTGTGATCAAATACTGGCACTCACAAGATGCTGTATGCACGCACTCACCCAACAATGTGGCCAACAAAGGAACAGCTTCGAATACGTTAACTACAACGTTTTCACGTTAAATATGTATAGTGACTTTCCTGTGGTGTTCACAGTTTTTATTTTCAATGTTTAATGTTTATTCTTTTCTTTTATAAAAACACCTGAAGAAGGTTGTAAAAAGCAGAAACTAGTCGTGATACTATTAAACCTTTTTCCTTTTCTCTCGGTTTATGTTATTCAATTCTTTTAAAAAAATGTTTAACAACCGAGTAAATGAACTTCCATGCATATATATACATACACAGTGGCATTGAGAGTCAACACTGGGACCCAGGAAAAAGCTCTTAGCAGGACCCAAAAACAGAAATTATGGGCCCTTAGGAATCATGGGCTGGGGAATCTTATCCCCCACTTCCCCTTTCTCAACAGACATATATATATATTTAATTTAAACTGAAATCCATTTTAGAAATTATGGACTTTACAACCATGTTATAAATAACTCTTTTAATTTCCCAAAGTTTGTATATACTCCAGATGATGATCTTAATATGAAGATCGAAACATCGGGAAATTAAAAGAGTTATTTATAATATGGTTGTAAAGTCCATAATTTCTAAAATGAATGCTGATCACCATGCAACACTAAAAGAAAGTAAACTCAAATCCCTTTTCCAGTTAAGGCCAGTGATATATAGTAAAACTAGTGACATAAAGAACATCCTAATAATATGAACATCACAAGTATAAATGACAAGTCTATGACAGTAATAATACTCAATTTTTTACTTAATTTTGTTCGGTAATTTTTCCTTACTTGAATAATTCCTACAGTAAAGGTAACTGTCATAGCCACTTCAATCTTTTCATGAAGATGAATATTTGAAGAAGTGTCATCACCAGTTAATGGAAAAGTAGTATAATTTTCAACAGTGTTATTCATATGAAGAAAGGATTTAAGTGTTTTTTGAGCCAGAGGAGATCCTTCATGGTTAATAATATCATCTACTGCTGAGCCAGCTAGTAAACTGGCTACTGCAAAAGTACCTACATTTTGAAAAATATATTACATTAAATTTAGTAAAACACTTCAAATTAAATTAAATAAAACAATTCATTAAATAGAACACTTCAAATTAAAAACTTTTAATCATTGATAAACTTGTTTTGTTCTTAATTAAACCAAAGTTACATACAGTATTTTATGTAATTTAGGTCTAATTTTGGTTTAATTTGTCCAATAGAAATCCAAACTAAAATCTGTTAATAAATTTTAGTATATATACATCCTAATAGAGATTTATACTAAAATACAGAATGCATTGAAGTAAGAGAAGGTAAGATACCTAAGTATGATGTGATTTAAGAATTGCAATTCCAAATACACATTCAGAAGACAGCAGAGACAAAGAAGTGTACTGGTGCAACTCTTGTTCTCGTTCATATTTAAATCTTTCATTATCTAACAGCCTCTCCAAATGGCTCACACAAATATTGAAAGTTTTTTCACTTGGTTTTTTCACGGGAAGGAGTGATGACAAGAGGCCATCCCTGGAAGTTACGAAAGGAAACTGTGAGCAAGAGGGTAAGGAGTGGTTTCTTTGTGTGGAGGGTGGTTGAGCCGTGGAATGCATTGCCTGATGGAGTGGTGGGAGTGAGAACGGTCAGTGAGTTTAAAGAGTGGTATGATAGACTTTGTGTTTCTCAGGGGGGGGACCTCCCCTCGATGAGTCTCGACAGACTTTATGTCTTAGGAAGGACCTTCCTCGATGAGTCTTTTGACTCCTTGGAGGCCTGAATAATAATAATAATAATAATTTATTGAGGTCTCATCACTGGGAAGAAGACCCAGAAGTGATACCAAGGTTGAAGTAATGCAGAAGTCATATTTCGATGTACAAGTAGCCAAAAGATGTCATACCTTATTATTAAAATCCTCCTCATCATCATCATCATCATCAAATTCCTGCCATGTACCCTCAAGGGGTGTACATGATATGACAGTACTACATGAAAAAAAATTACATCATTACTAACTTCCTATCTACAATTTTCCTCCAAATCAGTCTGTTACTTGTCAAGACTCCAACATCTGGAAACCATCTCTTTTAGACCAAACAAGGATAAGCAGGGAGGTGGTCTCAGAATGGACAACGAAATTCATCTACCATCTAAAAATTAACCCTCCCATATGTCAGTAAAAAAAAGTGCTTGTAATTTTCAGTCAAAGAATGTCATCGGTATTGAGAGGAGACCTCCACATAGCCTTTAAAGGAATGCGGAGAACCGACCAGGGCTTCTGACTTAATGTCCAATCCTCACCTTCTCATGGTGCACCCTGTTGGGTATCTACTTTGATACTGAACGAACGAGGATGGGCTGGCAATTTGGGATTTAGCCGACCAAATTGTATTCTTATTGGTTAAACCAAAATAAAAAATGATGGTACAACATGACAAATACTAAAATACTCTGGATTAATAAATGTTGAAAGTTTTTTTCAGTTGGTTATACTATAAATATGACTTCTGCATTACTTCAACCTTGGCATCACTTCTGGGTCTGGCTCTCACCTATGAGACCTTAATAAAGGTCGAAACTAGTTTGGGTAGTTGGCCCTTCACATAATGTATAGCATTAGACATGTCCATAAGGATATGTGTGTTGCATTATGGGATACTAAGGCAATTGATGTGGTCATTAGCCTTTATAAACAAGTAGTCCAGTTGTGAAGTGAACTCAAGTGCAAACTTTGTTTGCCTACACTTAGATAAAGGATGAAACCAAGAATAGAGTTTTTTAGCACCTTTAATTAATGGCTTACACAAAGTTCATTCAAGCACAATCCATCTTTCTAATACAGTCTTATATTCATCACCTGAAGTGCATCACCTGAACTAATCACTTGCACACCTGAGCTGTACACTGAACATTTTTCTCAGTTCATTGTTATCTCTCACTCTCTTCAATACTTTCTGATATCTATTCTCAAATTTTTCTTCAGTCCATTTAAATCATTCCTTTCTTACAACCACCTAACTCTCATGTTTGTTTATTCTTCACATTCAAAAACCAAATCACCATGCTCAGTCATTCTTCTGGAAAACAAACTTTGTATGTTTTCTCATTCATCACACATATAATAATTGTAACATACAGTGCCACCTTGAATCCTTTAATATCTATATTTATACAAAACATGTGCTATAGTGAAATAATTACTATTTATTAATCACGAATGTTTCATTTAACATATTGTAAAACATTATCAGGGTGAGATGAGAACAATAATAGAAATTTCAATACAAAAGAACAAAGAATAATGTTCATTACAATAGATTTGTAGAATCCTTTTAAATATTCAACCTTGCAGTGGATAGGATAAAACACTACTGAGATATATTTTAAAATAAAATGAATAGAATTTTCCAAAATTTTAGCATAAAAAAGGCACTCATGGAAGCATTAAGACATTATTTGAATAAATGTTTGTATTTACAAGTACAATTATCCAAACGTTTGTTATTATCCCATGATTAGTATTATTAATTACACATTGAGACTGACCAGACTGATGTGGTTTGATAAGCTGAATATGACTGCAATAAAAAAAGGCTGAATAAGGTAGGTGTAAAAATGGAAGAACGAGAGGGATTAAGCATGAAATCTAGAATAAGAAGGCACTTTGAAGGCAGCACAAGATGAATAATGGTAATAATTAGTTGCATAATGAGTATATAGAGCAGGCTAGGAGAGTAACTCATTTGTAAAGACAACAAATGTAGAGTACAAGCAGAAATTAGCAAATCAGACCAATAAAAACTAAGTATTTATGATACGTGGCAAGTAGAAGGAAGAAGAAGAATGATTATGGTAAGATGCTAATGGATGAAAGTGAAGATTGGTGACTTCACAGGACATAGTAGAGGTATTCAGTGAGCAGTTCATCAGGGTGTTTGTCATCGTCAGTGTGAAATCAGAAGCTTAAATGTTGAGAATGAAATGAGAGAAGAATTAATGGTGAGCAAGCAAGAGGAATGTGAGGATTTAAAGAAAGCTAGATGTAAATAAGGCAATAGGACTTGATGACATATAACCACGTGTATTGAGAGAATGTTCCAAGTAGTTAGCATGCGCTTTGGACTACCTGTTTAACAAGTCTTCCTTCCAAAGGAGTGGAAGGAAGGCAAAAATTGTTCTACTTCACAAAGCTGGTGATAAGGCTAATGCAACATATTATAGATCGATTTACACATCTGGAGTGTAGTTAAGGTATTGAAGAGGTTGGTGAAATATAGAATACAAAAAGTGGGTTGAGAACAGTGTTTTTTGTGCTTCTCAGCATGGGTTTGTTAAACGGAGGTCGTGTTTTACAAACTTGCTTATCTATTCTTCTTCTTCTTCATTGTTATTATTATGGGAGTACTCCATGGAGTCTGTAGACTCATTGATGGAGGCCCTAAACATCATGTCAGGAACATTCCCACATTTATGCAGTATTTATCATACTTTACTTTGAACTCATTTACAGTCAATGCATTCAAAATAGACTTTGGCAACCTATTTCACTTATTCACCATACTCCAAGCAAAACGTTTAGTTCTAACACCTTTAGTGGTGTCAAGAGCCAACACCAGGCCTGGGAAAAAACTTTTAGCAGGCCCCCAAAATTAGAAATTATGGACCGCTGGGAATCTTGCTAACTACACTCTTGCTCAGTTTCCAAGAATGGCCCCTAGTTCTCCCACCACCAGACCTCTTCTGAAAAAATTTTTCTGCATTTCCATGGTGGAGTTTTTTCTATATTTTCAGGATGGTAGCAGAGGTGGTCTCTTGTGGGAATGGGTACATGGGGGAAAGGGGATGACATCAGGTAACACTGAGTCCAGTGGGGTCTGGAGGGGATAATGTTAAGTATAGAAGAAGTGACATTTTTATGCTTTATACTGACCAGGAGTATCCAGAATAAAGGAGATGAATTGGTGGTGCTGATAACGTCAGACTGGCAAAAGATTATTGGGATCAGTGAGACGTGGATGGAAGATGATATAATAAAGGAATAGAAGTAGCAGGGTACAGTATTTTTTGGCAGGATAGGAGGGAAAACATAGTGGTGGAGTACTGCTTATGATAAGTGATGACTTATGTCCTCTGAGAGTGGAGGCTTTGGAAGGCAATGACATTAAGGTTCTGAAAGCATATGGTGTGAGGTAGAGGTGGGCAAGACAGGATATTTAGTGGAGTGTTGGTACAAGCCAAGGAGTACAGACAGCGGGATGTTTAGGCAGTTGAGCTTGGCAAGTGCAAGAAGAATGATTGTTATGGGAGATTACGGCAGCATAAGCTGGGAAGAGCAAAATGCATGTAGTAATAAGGGAATGGAATTTCTAGAATTCTTGAGGGACAAATGTCTTAGGCAATATGCAATAGAGGGAACAAGAGGTTCAAGAGTTTTGGATTTGGTCATAGCATCAGAAGAGTTGACATTAACTCAGATGACAGCTCTCCCCCCCCCACATCCCCCAGTTGGAGAGAGCGACCATGTGGTTTTGACATGGAAGATGAATAGACATGCAGGAGCATCAAAGAAAAGGGAACATATGTGGAATTATAAGGTGGGTTATTATAATAGTCTTAGATATCAACTTGGGACAGTACCATGGAGGGTAGAATTGGAGGGCAAGGGTATCATTAGTGCTTGGGAAATGGTGAAGGAATATTTGTTAGCAACAATAGTAAGCTGTATTCCACGAGTGAAGAAGTGGACACAATTTGGTGTAAAACAGATGACAAATAATATAAAAAAAAAAGGAACTGCAGGTGAAAAAGAGATTATGGAAGAGATATAAAAAGAGGGGTGGAGAGCAGATGCATGAAGAATATAAGACTCAGGCCAGGAGAGTGACTAGCATGGTGAGGAAGGCAAAACTGGAATATGAGAAGAGATTGGCACTAAGATCCAAAGAAAATCCTAAGGAATTCTTTCATCAGCAGGAGGGGAAATGATTGTGGAAGAATGGCATTGTTGGATAAAAATGGAGTAGAGTGACTGATGTAACAGTGGAATTGTTCAATGAACATTTTATTGGAGTATTTCATCCTGGAGAAGAAGGTTTTAATACTAGAGGGAAGGGCAGGTTCTAGGTAAGAAGAGAGTGTGTTCCAAATACTGAGTACTCTGTATGTCGGTAAAGCAGTGGGACTGGATGGTATTTCACCACAGGTTTTGAGAGAATGTGCTAAAGAACTGACAGCTCCTCTGACCTGGTTTTTCAATGAAAGTTCAGAAAAGGTACCCAAGGAATGGAAGGAAGTTAAGATAGTGCTATTGCATTAAGGTTGGTAGCAGACTGGAAGTGTCTAATTATAGGCCAGTTTTGTGTGTCATCAGTAGTTGTTAAGGTCTTGGAGAAATTAGTGAGGGTCTATATACAGCGTGGGCAAATGAGGGTAATGTTATCTGTGAAAATCAACATGGATTTGTTAAGGGGGACTCTTGCTGAAGTAATATGATTGCCTTTTATAATAAAGTGACAAGAGCAGTTGGTGAGGGGAAAGGCATACACTGCCTTTTTTTTTTTTTTTTGGATTTTGCAAAGGCATTCGACAGGGTGCCACATGATAAGCTGATATTTAAGTTACAGCACATGGCTTTAGATGTCGAGTTAGTCAACTAGCTTCAGGATTGGCTGTCTGATAAGTATCAGAGACCTGTGCATTGTGGGACAATATCAAGGAAGCAGAAGGTTACAAGTGGGGTTCCACAGGGCTCAGCACTGGGACCTGTATTCTTTAACCTTTATATCAATTATATTGTCAATCGACTGCAAGGGGATATTCAGTCGTTTGCAGATGATGTAAAGCTGGAAAGGGTTATTAGTAATAGTACCGATGTGGCAGCCTTGCAAGAGGATTTGAATAAAATAGACAGATGGGCAAATGAATGGAGTGTCGGTTTAATGCAGCAAAATGTAAAGTCTTGAAGTTTGGGATACATGGATGGGAGGTTGCATACTCAATTGGAGGAGCTGTACTGGAGGAAATAGGGGAGACAAGAGATCTGCAGGTGATGATCGACAGAAAACTGAAATTCAGGGGACATATTGCAAAGGTGGTGAAGGTAACCCAGAGGATTGCTGCAATACTCAAAAGGATGCCGCTGACTTACAGAGATAGAAGAGTCATCATTCCATTGTATGAGAACCTGATCAGACCACACTTAGACTATTGTTCTCAAATTTGGTCCCCATTATTTTAAGGGGATAAATCAACTGTGGAATGGGTGCAGATGCAGATAATAAAGATGGTTTCAGGACTGTACAATGTTAATTATGAGGATTGGCTGAGGGAATGTGGACTGAAGGGTTTGGAAGATAAAAGAAGGAGAGGTGATATAATTTAAACTTTTTAACTGTTGAGAGGAAGTCACAGGGTGGATACTGGGGAGTTCTTTCACTTGGTGGAACAGGGGGAAGGAGCGATGACAAGGAGCCATCTCTGGAAAGTGGGAAAGGAAGCTGTGAACAAGAGGGTTAGGAGTGGTTTCTTTGTGTGGAGGTTGGTTGAACTGTGGAATACATTGCCATAGAGTGGTGAGAGCAAGAACAGTCAATGAGATCAAGGTATGGTATAATAGACTTTGTGTTTCCTAGGAAGGACCTCCTGCAATGAGTCTCTTGACTCCATGGAGGCCTGAATAATAAAATAATAATAATTAATCTGAAAAAACCTCAGGGGGCTCCCAAAATCTGATTAATCTGAGAGCTCCCAAAAAACAAGTGCTATTTTCAGTGATAACTGGCAATATCATGAATTCTAGTGTTGTACTACTTATTTTTGATAACAAAGCATGTCTGCATGATTTCTAGAATGAGTTCTGCATGATTTATTAGTTGAAATTGCCATCTTTAAATATAACAATGGCGATACTTATGAGGTCAACCATGCAGGCATCAACCAGTGTGACTAGGTGAGCACCACAAAAATCAAGTGGTGGCATTAATGACATAGACATTTCAAAAATTATTCAATGTCATGAGTATAATACATATGCATGGCAGAGTGTAAGAGGTGTGTTGGTGGAGATCAAGAGAAAGTAAGGATTTGTAGGAAGTGTGATATATTATCAGACCATGAGGCAATGAACGTGAAGCATACTGAAAAGACAGAAGATTGTGTAAATGAAAGAAACCAAAATGAAATGAAAGCTAATGAAACTGAGGAAGTGAAAGCAAGCAAGACTGTGGAAGCGAAAGTTAGCGATAAGGGAGCAAAAGAAAGTATGAATGAGATAATATAAGTAAGATGTGGCAGAATAAGAGGTAGTGCCACTGCAGGACTGACAGAGAATGAAATGATCTGAATAGGTCATTTCATTCTCTGGTGTAAAATAGGTGTAAGGCTGAATAGGTATAAAATAGATGAATGAGGAGCATAAACATGAAATCTGGGAGAAGAAGGTACATGTAATAATCAATTACATGAAGAGAGTAAAGAACAAGCCAGGAGAGTGACTCAGTTAGTAAGGAAAAGAAAAGTGCAGTATGAGCAGAAATTGGGAAATCAGGTGAAGAAAAACCCCAGAGTTTTTTAGATATATGATGAGTATAAGGAAGAATGATCATGATAAGATGATGTTAATGGATGAAAATGGTAGAATGATAACAGAAAACATTGTGGAGGTATTTAGTGATCAATTTATAAGAGTGTTTCATCCTGATTAGAATGGAATCATGAGGAACTTAAGTGTAGAGGACATAGGTGAGGATGACTTGATTGTGAGTAAGCAGGAGGTATTTGAGGAAATAAACAGCCTTAATGTCAATAAGGTGATACGATTGATGAAATATCACCATCCATCTTAAGGGAATGTTACAGGGAATTGGCATGGCTGTTTATTAAGTCTTACAACAGCAGAGATTCCAAGGGAGTGGAAAGAGAGAAATTATTCCACTGCATAAAGGTGGTGCTTGAAATAAGGCTGTAGCTTCAAATTGTAGGCCAATCTGTATAATGGAGTTGTGGTGAAGGTACTGGAGAGATTGGTGAAAAGCAGTATACAGAAATGAGTTGATATCAGGTATTCTCAGTGGTTATCAGCATGGGTTTGTTAAAGGGAGATCATATTTTACTAACTTATTTATATACTATAACAAGGTGACAAATACCTTGGACAAGGGAGATGCATATACAGCGGTGTACTTTGATTTTACAAAAGCTTTTGATAGACTGCCACACAACAAACTGTTAACTAAATTGAAACAGATGGGATTCGATATCAGACTTCTTATTTGGATCAGTGACTGACTGTTAGATAGGTATCAGAAAGTTGTATATGAGAGTATAGTATCCCAAAAGAGAAAGGTCACTAGTGGTGTACTACAGGGGTCAGTTTTGGGACCATTGTTGTTCAGTTTGTCTGTTAATGATATTGGGATGATTTTAGCTATGCACCTGTTTGCAGATGATGCAAAATTGGGGAGAGAAATGTAGAGTCAAGCAGATGTTATGGCCTTACAGGCGGACTTGAATAGATTGCATGAATGGCCAGGTAAGTGGAATTATCAGTTCAATGTTGCAAAGTGTAAGGTTCTGAGATTTGGTAAGCAACAATGGGATGCAAAATATACACCTGGGGGGGAAACTTTAAAGGAAGTATAGGAGATGAGAGATATAGGAGTGATGGTCGACAAGGACCTGAAATTCAGGTGCCAGATTGCACAAGTTGTGAAGATATCATATCGAATAATGACAATGATGCAGAGGACCCTGAAATGCAGAAATAAAGAGGTTATAAGGCCTTGATCAGGCCTCATATGGATTTAGTCCTGGATTTTTCTTGGTAATGAGGATATGTTGGAAAGGGTCCAGAGAAGATTCACAAAGGTTGTCAATGGTCTTTGGAATGTGGAGTATGAGGACAGATTGAGAGAATGTAAGATGCAAAGCCTTGTGAATAGAGGAAGGGGGGTGGATATGATTGAGACATATAAGGTCAGGGGCTGTTATCAGGTTTACATGGAATAGATTTTTCATAGAATGGGAGAGTGGGATGTAGAACAAGAGGCCATTGCTGGAAACTGTATAAAGAGGGTGTAAGCAGAGAGATTAGGAGCAGGTTCTTTGAATGGAGAGTGGTTGTGAGTGGAATGCATTGCCTGAGTGTGTTGTGAATGTACACACAGTGAATCAGTTTAAGGCATGCTTGGATGAGCATTGTGTGAGAGATTGTGTATCCCCTATGATGAGTCTCTGAATCCATGGAGGTTAGATGATGATGATGATGATGATGATAATAATACCCTTCAGTAATTTGTATTTTCTAACATATCACTCCTTTTCTGCCTAACAAGCAATTTCAGTAACCAAAAAAATCTTCAACCTGTTCTCGTAATATTCATTCCATAGAACCTGCTGCCATCTTGAACATTCCCTTCTGGATGCTTTCCACCTCCTCCTCCTCTTCATCCTCAAGAAACCTAAGTGACTAGATAAGCATGCAGTAGTCAAGTCAAGACTGGATCTTATCAAGGCTCTATAAAGAGATATAATAACCTACTTTTCTCTGTTCATCAAGATTTTCTTCAGTAACAAAGTAATCCAATGAGCTGCTTTAGCCACTTTTTCTATTGCTATCTAAACTTTAACCAACCTTTAACTAAACTTTAACCATTACCACTGGCCTGTGACCAGTGGCATTTCACCAACAGCACTAGTCACAGGCCTTCTGGAATTTACTCCTGAGTAAACTACTGTCTGATATCTCTCCATTAACTGCCCTCTTATCCACTTCACTTGATTACAATTCCATATGGTATTCTGTCAAATGCTTTTACAAAGTACAGCAGTATTACTGTAAACCCAATTACATTTATTTAACTCACCTATCAATGTATTGCAAATTATGAGCAAGTTACTGAGGCATGACCGACCCTTCACAAAACCATGCTGCCCCCATGCAGGCCATTTTTATCTATCTATTCCTGTATGTTGATCTTGACCAACTTCTCCGGTACCTTCAATGACTCCCGATATGCTGATCAATTGAGAATCTGCTACATCAGTCTTGTAGCCTCCTTTATGTAGGTGCACTATTCTTCCCTCTTCCCCCCCCTTAGTACTACCCAGAGCATAAACTTAGATTAAACATGGTCAAACAATTCTCTAGCACCTTCTCATAAAACTCGAGCTGATATACCATTTCATTCCATAGATGTATTCACATCAAAGTTCTGTAATATCAAATGCATCTCCATTTCATATAGCGTAGTTCTCATATAAATCTTTGCCTCTCTCATTATTGCAATATCTTCAACCTTCAATATCTCTGCAAAGTGTTTACTTGGTAATTCTACTATTTCAACTGATGCAGTTACCTCCCAACCATCGGCATTCATTAAAATCATTCTACCATATGCATTCTTCCTTTTACTTGCACTATATCAAAAGAACTGTTTGGGATTATCTTTGGCTTTCACTGCTAATTTGCTTTCATACTTTGTTTTTGCCTTTCTTACCACACTGGTTATTCTTTCTTGCCTGTGTTTCATACTGCTCATGTGACTGCCGGCCACCTTTCTCCTTGAATTCCCTCTATAAATTTTTCTTTTTTTGTAGCTCCAGCTTAATGATGGTATTCATCCACTGAATTCCCACTTGATTTACTCTCCTGAGGTATGCAGTCTGCCATTACTTCCCTCAAATGCTCCTTTACCACCCCCTATGCACTAACAACATCCAGCCCTTGCAGTTTCACATGCCAAGGCACTGATCCAAGCAATCTCCTAAGCTCGTCATACTGACAAGCCATGTAATTCCCCATATATGCAGTGTTGCAGTGCGACACTGCAGCACCTCCGCAAGGAAAAAATGAAAAAATTAAATTTTGTTTGTGTTTATAAATAATAACAATGCTTACAACATTATATAATGCAATACAACATGTTAAAGGTTACAGCTTATGTTTTGACATTGATTGAATAGTTAATAATCGGAATTGTTCAATTAATGCTTTAGATTACGACACAAATGCATTGCGATCTAACACAGTGTCAGAATTATCACATTTGGTCAATTGCAGCTAGACTCGCCAATATTCGTTTGCGCTTCTCATTGCATGTTACAAGTGATTCCGACACTGGTTGTTTGAGCAGTGTATCGTATGCTTGGCACGTGTTATTTCTGTGAGATATGAAACTTTTATTATTAGTACGTGTTCGTGGTGAGGGTGAACTATTTTTTGTAAATCTTATTTTATTTTGTTAAAATAACATATAATTATTTATTTATTATAGACACAAGGCTGAATTATGACAAGTGTCACTGTTGAAAATATGAAAAGAATTATATTTTTTCAATTATCATTACATGAAACAAATGCACTGAGATCTAACATAGTGTCAGAATTATCACGCCAATTGCAGCTAGACTCGCCGATATTCAATTACACTTGTCATTGCATGTTACAAGTGATTCCGACACTGCTCGTTTGGGCAGTGTCGCTTACAGATAAATTGTATACATGTGCGCTTTATTTCTGTGAGATATGAAACTTTTATTATTGGTGTTTGTTCGTGGTGAGGGTGAAATATTTTTAATAAAGCAATTTTTTAATATGTAAATTTATTTATTAATAAATTGGTTACTGATTAGGAAAAAAAAATATTTAAATTTTTTTTTTTTTTATTTTGTATATGCAACACCCCCCACTTAAAATTTTCACCGGCCGCCACTGGTGCTAAGTGCAATGTTCTCTGAATATTCTACTCTTCCTTTTCATGATCAGACTACTGCTTCCATAATGCTGAAATAAACACTTCTTCCAAGAGTGAAAATGAAATTATCTTTTACAGAATGAAAGCCTTCATTTTGTAAAAGATAATTTTTTAAAAGATGTTGTGGGTGCCATGACTCATTCACAGTCATGGCACCCACAACAGACTCTGGCAACCCATTGCACTCATTCACTACTCTCCATGCAAAAAAACTAGATCTACCATCCTTGCCAATTACACTCTTACTCACACAGTTTCCATGGATGGCCTCCAGTTCTCCCACAACCAGACCTGTTCTGAAAAATTTTCTCTGAATTCATCTTGTAAAAATCCTTCAGTAAATGGTATGTCTCAATCATATCCTCCCCCCTTTTCTACCTATCAACCAGATTGTTTAATTCACAAATCTTCAACCTGTTTTCGTGAGGTTCATTCCATAGACCTGCTACCATCTTAATCACTTGCCTCTGGATCTATTCCACCTCTCCCTCATCACCAAGAAACCCTGGTACACAGATCTGTATGCAGTACTCAAGATGGGGGGGTCTTATCAATGCTTGATGAAGAGGCATAATAACCTGCTTGTCTCTGCTTGTTAAGATTATCTTCAGCAACCAAGTAATCTGATGAGCTGCTTTAGCCACTTTTTCTATATGCCATCTATCTAAACTTTAACTCCTTATCCACTAACACTCCCAAGTTTTTGTCTTTATTGATTTCCAGGAGTACAGTTCCATGAATGTGGTATACAGCTGGTAATCTTCTCATCCCAAAATGCATAACCTTACACTTTACCACATCAAACTGACATTCATTCTCCTTTGCCCAGTGTTCCAATCTATCCAAATCATCCTGCAAAATTTTGACATCATCTGTATTAATTATTGATCTACCCAACTTTGCATCATTAGCAAATAACTGAGAGAAAGGCACATGACACTTGTCATGTGCCTTTCCAAATCTACAAAACTTAAATACAGATCCTTGTTATGTTATCATGATTTCTCAACTATTTGTCTTAAAGTGAAAATCTGATCCTGACAACTTGTTTAGCCAGAATCCAGTGTGTTCTTTTCCAAGCTTCTTCTCTGCAATTTTTCTTAGCCATTTCTCAAGAATAATTGCATAAATATTACCAAGAATGCTCAGTAGAGAAAAAATTATTCTGCAATTTTCACATTCAGCTTTATTTCCTTTTTAATAGATGAGTACTATGAGTACTCTAATCCAATCATCTGGAATTTGATCCTTTGATGACCTTCGGAATTATTCAGTATAAAGACTGTAAAACTTTTATATCTCCATATTTTAGTATTTCTGGTTGAATATCATCTACTCCAGCTGCCTTTCCACATTTCAGGTTTGTGAGAGCTTCTTCTACTTCAAGTGCAGAAATATATTCCAGATGGCATTCCTGTTGAGTATTTTCTACCACTATGTTATCACTGCTTGTTTTATTTATCAATCTTTCAAAGTAATTACTCCATACATCAAGAATATCTTTATCTTCAGTTTTCATGTTCCCTTTATCAGCTCTAATTCCTTTTACAGTACTCTTTTCTACATTTCTGAATTTTTTCAATAGCCTCCAGAATATTTTACTACCTTACTGATATTTATTTTCTATGTTCTTACCTAATTCTTCCCATGACTTTTGTTTATCTAGTTTTTATGCAGTGTTTAGCTTTCTTCCATTTTCCTCTGTATTCCCTAAGAGCACAAGCTGACTTACTTGCTTGGAATTTTCTATATGCTTTCTTATTTTCCTTGACTGTCTCTAACTTTCTGAGTTGGAATTTCAGATTTTTCTCCTTGCAGATTTCCTCACCACATACCTCTCTTGCTGAATCAAAGTTTTCTATAGGGTTTGTTTTTCTTGAATAATTTGTGTTATTTCAAATTATAATATATTTGAGCCTACAGTTCACATCTGATAGCTGTTCAACTTTGATTCATTTGACATTTTTTTTACACACCTTTCTTTTCAATATGAAGTTCAATTTAATCCTGCTTAACACTAAATGGTGACTCACTTCCTATTTCAAATCCTCTTTATACTCTTGTGTTGTGAGCCAGTGGGACAACATCACTGACAACAACACAGAGTCAATGAGAGTTTTCTTATTCCTTGCATCTTCTCTCCATGTGAATTTCATAAAGTATACTTCTTATAATTTGATACAGTGGAACTCTTGAACCATTCTTTGCTTTATTTCACCTGATCCTTTTATTTTTTCATTCCACCATCATTTTTATCCTTAAAAATTATAATTATCATTTACATCTGCTCTCTATAATCCCAAATAAAGTTACACAGTTTCTAAAAAAGAGAAAACTGAAACATGATAAATAATAAATTCATTATTTTTATATTTATTTATGTTTATATTTTTATTTATTTATTTACCTATTTTGATTTTTTATTTTAACATCAATTTAACAATATTTTCTTATTAATTTAATTTATTATTAAATTATTTAAATACTTATAATCAAATTGACTTGTTTAATTAAATAATGAATAATAATAAAAAATAATAATAGTGGAATTATTTTAATATTTTTTTATTTTTATTTACTTTTTATTTATATTTTTATTATTATATTTATTAATAAATAATAATAAATAAATAATAAATAAAACATACACTTGTTTTCATGAGATGCTTTTTTTAAGTAATTTTGATAATTTCATTGACTGTAAACAGTAAATATAAAAAATATGAAAACTAAATTATGTTTAACAACTATTATTAGCACTATGCACTGTTTGAAGATTCACTTGAAAATCAAAAATATGTTGGAGTTAAAAATGACACCCAAATGCAAAGATCATCAAAACACATTGGATATAATGCCATTAGTCATAACAAGAGTAGATTTAACATGGTGGAATAGCATATAAGCCAATTTTTCATTAGATTTCACCCATAGTATTTAAGCCCACCTGACTAAGACAAATACTCCACTTCCTCTTGTAACAGCACCTCTTGCACAGTATATTAGCTGTTTAGAAAATGATTATAGAATTCTTCCTAATTCTGGCAACTTAGATAAATGTTTACAGATTGAAAAATGGTGTATCACTGGAAAATCAGCTCTTGACAATATTTCTGCACCTGCATTGCAAGGTTCTGATTTAATAACATATGCTTAGCTTGAACTATAAAGTTTTGAATCAATATCAGAATAAAGATTATTACTTGTAGTCATATAATAATGATATATATATATATATATATATATATATATATATATATATATATATATATATATATATATATATCATTAATCAGTAGTAGAAAAAGGGAACAAAAAAAAATTAAAAAAATAATGAACGAAAATCTCCATATTTCCATCTCTAAAATTAATGTTGGCAGAAGGATAAGAGTAATTAAAGTATATATGAAAATGGTAATCAATTGGACTGCTATTATTCTAGGCTTATATGGAATCAGAACGTAGAGGCATTATAATAACTGTCGTAACTCATTTAAATATTCACCATTGGCTAGTTTCACCAGCTACTGTGAAAATGCATTCCAATCTCTCCATTACTACTGTCACTTCACTTTTCATGCAAAAAAAAATTTACTCCTTATTTCCAATATTCTTTATATAGCTTCAGCTGACAAACTCTTGTTCTAACACTGCTCATTATATAAGGGTAATGCCACTGTGGGCCTCATCATTAAGGAATTTTTACATTTGAAAAATGAATGTTAAGCCACACTACTTGCAAACCTCAGATTATTATCACACTAATTCTCAGAAAAAAAACTTTGCAAAGACTTCTTAAAAATATCACATCTTGGCCTCCTGAATTGGTTAAAAAAAAAACTCAAACTATTTTTAGTTGCCCCCCACCCCCAGATATACAGATTACTTAAAATTCATAAACCTAATAACTCTCTCCTTTAAACTAGTCAAACAGTTAGCTAAATCTTTAATCCCTCTTACTAGCCATACTTCATATATATATATATATATATATATATATAAAATCCAAAATTTAGTTTTAAATAATAATGATATCATAGTTTTAATATCATTTTTTTATTCACCAATATCCTCTTTCTGACACTTTACTTAAAAATGTTTCCCCTGCCCTTGACATCACTGATTCTTCAGTTTTGACATCCACATGGGTTACTTTACTTAGAAGAACACCATATATAAATAAATTTACTTACACTTATTATTAATTATAGTACTGAATCAGGATGTTGTGATGTGCTGCTATATTTACCAATTTTCGGATTGATGCACCAAAGAAGAAGAAGAAGAGTAATGAATATTGCTATTCCCCTATATATGGGACACCTCCAAAAATTAGCCAAAATTTTAAATATAACCTTTGTATTCTTTTAAAGCTTATAAAAAGCCAGCTGCCCTTATCCCTCTTCCTCTCTTTCTAGGTGTACAAAGTTCTTGCAAATTGTCATATTATAGACAAACTGGAGATATAACAATGGAGATATACCACCTTGGAGAAAACAAGAATTATATCATGATAAGGTCAGTGGGGGTCTAGTTGATCGTGCCTTGGATGTGTGCACAGAATCAAATGAAAAAAAAAATACTATCCTTCACCACATCAAATACAAACTTGAAAGGCTTTTTTTTTGGGGGGGGGGGGGGGGGAATCAGCAGCATATTTAACAAACTAACCTAATCTAAATAAATAAGGTCACGTTAAACTTCACAAGATTTGAGAAAGATTAGTTCTTAAACCTCTCATCCAACAGACAAGGTTAGCTACCAGTATCTAGAAAGGGTGCCTTTCTTAGACTTATAGTCTGGCATCTTCCACTGTGTGTGTGTGTGTGTGTGTGTGTGTGTGTGTGTGTGTGTGTGTGTGTGTGTGTGTGTGTGTGTGTGTGTGTGTGTGTGTGTGTGTGTGTTATTACAGTTTTTATATTTTATCCAAGAAGATGAGATGTCTTTGTGACAGAGACAAAATATCACAACAATTAAACCTGTGTTTAATTATTTCTTTGTGCTATATTCATTCCAAAAACAATCTTAAACAAAGTCTAGTAGGCAAAAGCATGTTAAGAAAATTTCAATATATATGTGATGAGCAAATGATAACCACTGAAGAGACTATTTTCTAATTATGGATAAACATAACTCAAAAATTCTAGACGTGTTTCTTTATTTCATCGACCCTGCGGCAATGTATTCCACTTTCCTCACTACTACTGTTTACTTTCTTACTCCCCAATATCCTTGTGCAATTTATTTCCATAACTAAAATTTCCCATGATCCTCTTTGCAATGGTTTCAATGAATGTGCTTAAATACTTCCCTGTCATTACTCTGAACATTTCCAAATGCAGAGTAAATCCCTATGAAGTATCTTGTTCCATTTGCCTAGGCTCACATACTAAACCCTTTCAAAGACATTGCTATTACTTCTCACTCTTTTATTCAGCCTTAGTGAATAATAATTTCTGTTATTATTATTATTAATATTAAGCTATATGCTACAAGGAGTCACAAGACTCATTGTGGGAAGCACACCCTGGAAAACGCAAAGTCTATCATACCACTCCTTGAAATCATTCACCGTCCGTGCTCTCATCAATCTATCATGCAATGCATTCCACGGTTAAACCACTCCCCATGCAAAGAAACCACTCCTTACCCACTTGCTCACAACTTCCTTTTGTAACTTCTAGGGATAACTTCTTGTCTCACTTCTTCTCCCTATTCTGCCAAACGAAAGCCTTCCTCAGCGTCAACCTTGTAACTACCTCTCAACAGTTTAACCCCCCAACCAGCCATGATGTCTATAGACATTTAGCTAAATCTGGATATGATTCTGTAACACTTATTGGATAACATGGATAAGAAGTGCAATTTGGTCTCACTATTTCATCCACCTTGGCTGGTAGGGAGGTTAAATGTCTCAATCATATCGACTCTCCTTCTTCTAACTCAACATCCCTCTCCTACTACTCAATTCTTCTACTACACACAACTACCACCATCATCTACTGCCCATCACCACCACCACCACCACCAAGAGCATCTTTTGTCTGCAAATTGTGTGTTCTAATGGCAAATTTACCTGTCAGTAGGATGATTATAATTTTTTTTTTTCCTGAGGCTGTCTTATTGTTGAATCCTTGGCACATGCTTCATTTACTTGAGCAGTAATCAATCACTGCATAAGCATGTTATATTCTTGACATATTTTTTGTATACTGATAGCAGTTGACCTCAAGAACTGCCTTAAGTCTCCACTCCACTGGAAAGTATTCTCCTCCCACAGCATCTTCCATTTTAATTCATTTAAGAGTGAGCTGATAAGAAACCATAATGGAAGTCATGAAGAATAAACAGCTTAGCACATTCTTAATTCAAGTCTTCTAAGAGAAATGGGGGAGAGAAGGGGGAGTAGACTTTCTTAGCTGATTAAAATTACATCAAGCTTAGTATACAAGAAGAATAGCCCTGAAAATAATTTCACGAGCAAAATTTCATTTACATATTCATCATCATCATCAGTATCCACTGGATCTGATGCACTTTCAACATACTTTGCTATTTCCCCTCTATCTATCGGCAAGTTGCTCAAATCTTGCAAACTCTCTCCACTCCACTCTTTCATATCATCTAACCCACTCGTCTTGGCCATCCTTTTCTGTTTATGCCATCCATTGTGCCAAAGATCAAGGTTTGATCTTTCTGTTGTTATCCATCTTACAGCTATTCCCAAAGTCTGTTTCCTTTGAATGATTTTCTACATTAGATTCTCTTTGCAGTTTACTTTCCCATACAGTTCATTCATTACCTTTTGTCCATCCAATTTGTAGAATTTTTCTGTGTTCTTTCAAATACCAATTCATCTCAGTCTTTGATCATTATCCCATCTCATAACCATAGACAGCATTTGTAAATATGCATATTTCCAGCGGCCTCAACTTTATGCCAGGGCTTACTGATTTGCTTTTCTATATCTTGTCCATCGCCTGTAGGTTTGCTTTCTTTTGCTATGTGAAACCTTATCTCTTTTCTGCTGACTAAATTGTGCATCATCTTGCTCACTAGATACATGAAATGCCTAACCTCTTCCAACTCATGTCTGTTGACCTTTATTTGCTATTCATCCTCTCTCTCTAATATCATTGTTTTGATGTTTTTTTTTTTGATGTTTTGTCACCCCATATGTCTTTACTTCATTTCCTTCTTGATTTCAGAACTGTTCTTTCTAGTTCTTCATTTTCTTCAATAATGACTACATCATTTGTAAATCATAAATTATTGATTTTGTTTGTTGAACTGAAATTCCCTTATATTTATCCTTTATGACATCCATTGTTTTTTCAAGCAGCACGATATAGATGCTCATGGATACTGAACATCTATACCTTGTGTAATGTGCCTCTTGTGGTCTTGTTGAACTGAAATTCCCTTATATTTATCCTTTATGACATCCATTGTTTTTTACAGCAGCATGATATAGATGCTCATGGATACTGAACATCTATACCTTGTCTAATGTGCCTCCTGTTGTCTGGAACCATCGTCTTGTTTCTCCACAATTTCTAACAGCAGCCGCTAAATCATTGATATTCCATAACATATGCAGTGCTTTTTTGGGATAGTACAACAGTATGGCATATTGGAAATTTTATTAACAGTGATATACAAATTAGTGATGTTGTACATTTAGTTGTAATATTTGGTAACTTTTTTTTACATCATCATCAAATTCCTGACATTTACCCTCAAGACTTCAACATTGTCAGATCTTATATTTCTATCTTCTAAGGCACATTTTACCATATCAATCCACTTATATCTTGGTCTTCTTCTGGGTCTTTTTCCTGCCAACCCGGCAGAGAACACTTGTTTTGCTAATCTTTCTTCTCCGATTCTGTTTAAATGACCATACCACCTGAGATTAGCTCTACTAACACATTCCTGAATGCTAACAACAAAGGACTTAACAATGTCAAGTCCTTTCCTAATATCCTTGTTTTTAATATGATATTGCCATTGATGCCATCTGTCACTCTCTTAATCTTTCTCAGGACTCTCATATCTGTGGTCTCTAGCCTTTGGTCAGATGTTCAGTCAGATGTTTGGTCAAGTGTTTTACTTCTAACCCAGCTCTGAGATCCATAAGTTAAAACTGGTTTGAACACCGTGTTGTATACAGCTAATTTAGTGTTTTGACTAATTTCTCTCTTATTCCATATAAATTTATTCAGTTGACTTCCTACCATACCAGCTTTGTTGATTCTGTTGTCTATTTCCATATTTAATTTACCATCTTCAGTAAAAATCTTGCCTAAGTAGCTGAAATGTTTTACTTGTTCTATAGGTTCTCCATTCACAATGCAGTTGATATTTTCAATGCTTCTGCATATTTTTATTGCCTTTGCCTTGTTATTGCTGACCTTCATACCATATCTATTACAACAGTTATTCACTTTAGTCAGGAAATCTTGCAGACTTGTAGCAGATTTATTTAGAAGTATAACATCATCTGCATCAAGCAAAGAACTAACATTAACATCTCCAATTTTGATATCAGATTTAATACCCTCTTTCCTTCATAATGAAAAGTGGATAATGTACATCCTTCACAAGGATGTACATTATCCCCTCTATTATTCATTATCTAATATAGATAATGAATAATAGAGGGGATAATGTACATCCTTGTCTGACACCAGATTTAACATTAAATTATTTTTCTGTACTTTCTTCAATTCAAACTGCTGGCTTACAACTCAAATAAAGACTAAGTATTGCTTGATATAATGCCCCACTGACACCATACAACTGTAGCATTTTGAATAGCTTCACTCTTCGCACCTTGTCATATGCTTTTTCCAGATCAACAAAACTTAAATACAAATCTTTGTTATATTCTAATGATTTCTCAACTATTTGTCGTAAAGTGAACATCTGATCCTGACAGCTTCTATTTGGCCTGAATCCAGCTTATTCTTCACCAAGCTTCTCTTTTGCAATCCTTCTCAATCATTTCTCAAGTATACTGGCATAAATATTACCAGGAACACTCAGTAGGGAAATACCTCTGTAATTATCAAATTCAGTTTTATTTCCATTTTTATATATGGGTACTATGAGAGCTCTACTCCAATCATTTGGAATTCGACCCCTCTGTCCAGGCCTTCTGAACTATATAGTGCAGCCACTGTACGACTTTTATATCTCCATATTTGAGCATTTTTGGTCGAATATTATTATTATTATTATTACACCAAGACCTCATGGAGTCAAAGACTCATCTGGGAGATCCTTTTATCACACACACACACACACACACACACACACACACAGCTCATCATACCGTGCTTTGAACACATTCAGACTCTCTGCAGACACCACACTCTCATGTAAGGCATTCCAATCATTTACAATTCTGCACGAAAAAATCTGCCTCTCACTCGCCTACTCACACCTTTATACAGTTTCCAGGGAGGACCTCTGGATCTCCCCTGATCTTCCATTATTTTCTATAGAACTTCTCCAGCATTGATCCTATGACAACCCCTTACCAACTTGTAGGTCTCTATCATATCTCCCTTCTTCCTCCTATTCACCAGGCTCTGTAAATTGCATCTTCTCAATCTTTCCTCATATTCGACATTCCAGAGGTCTGAAACTACCTTAGTCAGTCGCCTCTGGACCCTTTCCAACGTCCCTTCGTCCTTTTGAAAACCAGGTGACCAAATCTGGGCACAGTAGTTCATGTGTGGCCTAATCAAAGCCTTATACATTGGAACAAGAATCTCCCTACTTCTACAAGTCAGTGTCCTCCGCATCATTCCCAGAAGCCTTTGTGTTGTCTTCACAATTTTGGCAATGTGTCCCCTAAATTTCAGATGCTTATCCACTATCACTCCCTAGATCTCTTATTTCCTCCACCTCTGACAATATATCCTCATCAAGCATAAATTGTGCATCCCATCTTGGTTTCCCAAATTTTAAAACCTAACATTTTGCAACATCGAACTCGCATCCCAATTCCCATGCCCAATCACTCAATTTATTCAAGTCATCTTGTAAGGCCGCAACATCTTCCCTACTCTTCATGGCTCATCCCAACTTTGCATCATCTGCAAACAACTGAATATCTCCATCCAAATCTTTGCCAATATCATTAATGTACAAGTTATTATTATTATTATTACCCAAGACCCCCATGGAGTCAAAGACTTATCTAGGAGGTCCTTTTATCATACATAAAGCTCATCAAACCGTGCTTTAAACACACTCAAATACTCTGCAGACACCACACTCTTAGGCAAGGCATTCGAATCCTTCACAACTCTGCATGTAAAAAACCTGTTTCTCACTCCCCTACTCACACACTCTTTATACAGCTTCCAGGGATGACCTCTGGTTCTCCCCTGATCTCTGCTATTTTCTGTGGAACCTCTCCAGTATTGATCCTATAACAAGTTAAACAGTAGTGGCCCTAAAACCGACCCCCTCAGGCACACCACTAGTGACTTTCCTTTTCCTGGTTATTGTTCCCCCCCATACACAACTTGCTAGATACCTATCAGATAGTCAGTCTCCAATCCAATATCCAACCCATCCACTCTAGTTTGACTATCAACTTATCATGTGGTAATCTATCAAAAGCCTTTGCGAAATCTAAGTAGATTACTGTGTATCCATCTCCTCTGTCCAAGGAAGCAGTCACCTTATTATAATAAGTAAGTATATTACTAAAACATGACCTTCCTTTAACAAATCCATGCTGTCCATCAAAAGATAATACCTTTGTTGTCAATCGAATTCTGGATCCTAGTTCTCAGAAGCTTCTCCAACAACTTAACCACAACACCTGACACACAGATAGGCCTATAATTTGATGCTTGAGTTCTATCACCTCCCTTATGAAGCAGCACAATCTTGCCCTCCTTCCACCCCTTAGGAACTTGACCCAGTGCAAGATTCATATTAAAAAAATATATCCAGGCAGGTGTCAACTTGCCGGCACATTTCTTCAGAATATGTGATGATATATTATGAAATCAAACAGCCTTATTAACATCTAGTTTGCTCAACTCCCCATACACCTCTTGCTCACTTACAGTCAGTCTCTCCTCCCCATCATCAACTGATCTCAATCTCTCCATGAAGTCACATTCACAAGAATGAAAGACCTTTATGAACTGCTCATTAAGTATCTCCATTATATCTTCTGCAACAGCTGTCTTTATACCATTTTCCCCAATCAATGTCATCCTTCTTCCATAATCATTCTTTTTTTTTTTTGCTGGCTACATATCGAAAGAACTCCTTAGGATTCTTTTTGGCTTCATTTAGCTAAATGCTGCTCATACCTCACTTTTGCTACCCATACTAACCAAGTCCTTGCCTGGTCTTTGTAATCCTCATGGAATTGGTTATGACCACTTCTCTTATGCTGCCTCCATAATGCCCTTTTTCTCTGTATTGCATGCTTAATCTCTTTATTCATCCATTTCACATCTACCCTATTTAACCTTCTGATCCTTGGAATATATTTAGACATAGCTTCTACTAGATAGTTCTTGGAAATCCCCCAAGCTACAATGATCTCTTTTCCAGCTAACTCCTCATTCCATACTGCACCCACAAGCTGTCTCCTGAGCTATTCATAATCACCTGACTTGTAGTTCCACATATACCCTTTTCTCACAGAGGTCCTCACACTGCTGGCAAACACCCAATTAATCACTTCATGGTCACTCTCACCAACTGGAGGGTGATTTGAAATCTCATTTATAATTACATCCTCTGATGAAATGATCAAATCCAAGACCCACAATCCTTGTGTGCCCTCTGTTTCATACTGTCTGAGGTAGTTGTCCCTCAAAAAACTCAAGAAACTCATTTTCTTTACTTCCAGTTACTATCTCATCATTGCAGTTTATATTGCCATAATTAAAATCATAATGATTCCCCTTTTCTTATTTGTTTGGCTAATTTGATTATACATTTCATAGTCGCTATCATCCACATTACCAGGTCTATAACAACATCCAACCAAATACAGGGAGTCTCCGTGTTACGAACAAGTTATGTTCCTGAGAACGTTGTTAAGTCGGATTTGTATGTAACTCGGATCCCTGATGAACAATACATATGCAGTAATAATAATAATGATAACAATACTATAATGGCTCATATGTGGCAATAATAATACAGTGTAATACTGTAATACTACTACTACTACTACTACTAATAATAATAATAATAATAA
The DNA here is from genome assembly GCF_054136105.1 of Typopeltis vanoorti. Taxonomy (NCBI): domain Eukaryota; kingdom Metazoa; phylum Arthropoda; class Arachnida; order Uropygi; family Thelyphonidae; genus Typopeltis; species Typopeltis vanoorti. The sequence continues at coordinate 90,120,086 of NC_143550.1, forward strand.
TAATAATTCATTTTCATTGATGTCCAATTGCAGTGAATTGCCACTATCCACTTCAGTTTTCTGGTTTCGGCGATGTATTCTGTGAAACACGAAAATCATCACAGAATTAAGGGCACAGTTTGATCCACACCCCTTTAATTGTTAAATTGTTTCACTTCCTCCCAAGAATCAGCAGTGTTGTTGATGGCATCATGGATGTTCGCATTCTTTCAGAACTCTCTCAAGGTTATCACATCATATTCTGTAGCCCTGACTGCTTGCAGGAATGTATGGCATAAGTAATAAGCCTTAAATGCAGAAATGACTCCCTGGTACCTTGGCTGTAGTAATAATGTAGTGTTCAGGTGGTAAAAATATGACTTTTACATTAGGGTGAAGGTCAACTAAAGATGTTAGATGTCCAGGAGTATTGTCCAGCACAAGAAGAATTTTATAGGGAATTTTCTTTTATGAACAATAACGTTCCACAGCAGGAATAAAACTGTTCAAGAACCAATCCTCAAACATGGCAAGTGTGACCGAGGTCCTTAAATGTGACTTCCAAATAACGGAAAGAGCTGCTTTAATAATGCGGCGAAGTGCAGGTTTGTTTACATGTGTGAAACAAACTAAATCCCGAATTATTAATTTAATTATTTAATTATTAATTATCTTTATGGGAAGCTTTTGGAGCCATTTCTAAGTACAGAACACCATAAGTCGGGTCATCCGTAACCCAGGGACCACCTGTATTTCATTCTATTCACCTCTATCTCACACCATACTGCCTCAAAACCACTGGCACTATTTCCCTCTTGCATCTCTACTTTGTATGGACATAACTCTTTCTCTATCGTCAATAGCACTCTCCCCCCCCCTTTTCTACCTTTCTATCCTCACAAAAAACATCGTACCCTTCCATCCTGTGGTTAGATGAGGACGACATTCTGACAGGATGTCGTCCTCATCTAACCATGTCTCACTTAAACAATTTTTGGGTGAACAGAACTCAATTAATGCAACCATTTCATCTGCCTTGTTTCTTACAATTCTAGCATTTGTATACAAACACAACAGCTCATTCCTGGATCTACAACTAGTTCCACTCATTCGATGTGATTTAACTGGAGCCATTTCCCTTTCTGCTTATTCATTTTAGAACCCTCTTAAAGTCCAACTGTTTCCTCTTGATCCCAGGTCATCCCATTCTCCTTTCCTGTCTACACATGCATTCACATCCTCTTGGAGCATCCACCTTTCTCACGCTGTGTTCCCCTGTCCCCTATCTCCTGATTGCAGACACCACTTTTTTTCCTATCTCCCAGTTCCTTTTCTATAATGGATTTCAGTTCTTTCTTAAGCACTTTCCTGTATACATTTTCCATGTATTTTTCTCACATACTGTATTTATATCTTTCTGACTCTGAAATTGTGCCTTCACTTGTTTGAGTTTTGAGTTGATACCGGCAATTACTAAGCTATGACTCGATTCCATGTCTGCTCCTTGAAATGTTCAACACTGCTGAACAAATGCAGCCAATCTCTTACTTATGTCAAGCATGTTCTTTGTTCTTTCATTATGTGGCCACCATGTTCTACTTTATGCAGTCTGTTTTGTTAGAATTGAAGTTTGTAGTACAAATTACCATGTCCTGCTTTAAGGTAAACTCAAGATCATTCTCCTCTTTCATTGCTTTCTCCCTATCTATACTTGCCCATTATTCATTCCCATCCATGTCTGCTCATTTACATATTATTGGGTATAATACAAATAAAACAAAAATATAATCTCTTATACTCTTAAAATCTCTTCACTTGATGAAGTATATCATAATATATACTAAAATCAAGTAACAATTCTTCTATCACTTCTCTTATATATTTTGTATATTATTGGTGATTGATCCCAATAATATACAAAATATTATTGGGATCAATCACAATGCATAGAATATATCATATTCTATGCATTGTGATTGACAGAATATGATATATCATATAATTCATTAAAATATATCATAATAGTGCATATAATGTTATACAAAATATGAATGAAAACAGAATGGTTGAGAATGAAGAAGGACTAATAACCAGTGAGCAGGAGGCAAATGAATAATGAAGTTAATAATCATTATTCATAGTTCATTCATTCATTTTCATTCATAAATCATTCACTACACACATATATTATATAAACACGCGCACGCACGCACACGCACACACACACACACACACGCATACACAGGGAGGAGAGTTGCACAAGCTCCGACGCGAATGAATGTGCCTGAAATCACTCCTGCTTTTACCTTGATATTTTGTGTGGTATCGAACAGAAAAATTGGATGTATCTAGTATCGACTGATAGCTCGTACAGTGATCTATTTAAGAGTGAGTAATTTACTCTATAGTTTCATAGCTCTAAGCGCGTATGACTGAAATTTTATTCCATCTTTTTGAACTGAATACTGCTGTGATCAGACTATCTATTGTTCAGCTATCTCAAACTGGTCATAATAGGATTAGCTGCTACAGCAAGGGCTAACACCTCCCCCAACTGCTGCCACTGGGAGGTACAAAGGACACAAGAAATAACCCTCTGAAGCCTAATTCAATGGAAGCATCACTTCTAGGAACAAGCAGAAAAACTGTAAGTACACTATCTTAAACTTTGTATCTTAGAAGGCATAGCAGTTCAATAGGAAAGCTATAACACACAACTTTAAGTAACATTAAGATGGAGGCAATGGACAAAGAGTTCGAAAAAGCCCTAGATCTACTGCATAACATTGCCAAAGTAAGGGGCAATGTAAGAAATGATTTAAAAAATGACATTAACTGCGGTGAGTGAACTAACACAGGTATTTAATAAAATGAAAAATGCAACTAAAGCATTGATAGAACAAAAGACTACTACAAACAACCAGGGACAGGCTAACTTAGGTCAGCCTACTCAGCTATACTCGCAAGTCATTAAAAACAATGCTAAAAACAAAGATGAATCCGAAAACAATCCGATAGCTCAACTAAACGGCAAAGAAACCAAAAATCTTATAAAAGAAAAAAATAGACCCAAGAAAAATAAAAATTGGAATCACAAAAATGAAAAGTATTAATAATGGAGGAGTGCTAATTGAATCCAAAGAAAATACCGATATAGACTTGCTACATAACGAAATATCTAAGGAAAGCAAAGACACATTAGTAGCAAATCCCAGTAAAAAACATCTTCCAAGGCTGATAATATATGATATTCTCAGTGAAATTGATATGAACAATGCAATAGACTCAATCTGCATGCAGAACGAAGAACTTTTCATTGAAGACACAAAGATGACACAGAAATTTATCATGACAAATAAAAAAACAAACAAAAGAAACCTGATAATAGAAGTCAATCCAACGGTGAGAATCAAACTGCTGAAAACCAGTGTTAAAATCCTATGCCATTGTGCAGACTATGTAAGCATTCTGAGAACTACGTAAGCGTTCTGAGATGCTTTAACTGCAATAAATTTCACCATCATACATGCTACTGGTGGGGAAAAACCACCTGTACATTCTGCTCTAAAGAACATAAGTTCAGCTAGTGCCCACAAAATAAGTCCAAGATAAATTGCATAAATTGCTAAAATCACAATAAGCATGCCAAAACCAAAAACAACTGCAAACACATGGCATTAAGCAAAGACTACCCAACATACAACTACTACAAACAGCTCAAAATTCAAAACATAGATTATGGAAAGCAATAATAAAGCTTGTAGAAACAGCACTACTTCCCTGGCATGCCTTCAAATAAATCTTCAATGCTCTCTCAAGGCTGTAAATAACTTAACAGAAGTCATAAATAGAAAAAATATAGGACTGGCATTAATACAAGAACCCTACAACATCAACAACAAAATATGCATCTTTCCAAGTAATTTTAAAATATTTTCCAAATGATCTGAAAGAAAGAGAGCTGCAATAATAGTGGTCAACCCTGAAGTCGAGGTAATATTAATTTCTCAGCACAGCAATGAGGACTTGGTACTTATTGAAATTACATACAGAGGGATTAAAACTTTTGCTGCAAGTATGTATCTAAACTATCACACTGACATAAAATATGACTTAGAAAAAATAGGCAACATTGTGGATTTTACCATCAACCACGGCTTAATTATAGGAATAGATAGCAACCCATTCAGTTTTATGGTTAATGAGAGCACAAACAATAGAGGTAAAAATTTGGAAGAGTTCATAGCATCAAACTCCCTACACATACTAAACGACGATAGTAACACTCCATCATTTGAAAATACCAGAGGAAGCAGCTATTTTACCCTGGGTTTCTGAATGGAAATGGAAAGAAGAGGAAAGCTGTTCTGATCATCGCATATTAAGTTTTAATATCAGTAACAAAAATATAAACGGAATAAACAACACAAGCCATCACATTAACAGCAAGTACTTCACTGATAAAACCAATCTAGAGATATTTGCTAAAGTATTAAAAACCGAATTTTCATCCGTAATTTCAGAACATCACTTTAATGGGATCAGCAAACAACAGCTCACCTTAGACAAGAACCTAGCCATCTGGGCATCAGAACAAGCTGATATAGACTTCCTTGCTTATGTGCTTTCATCAGGTCTGAAAAAAATCCAGCGATCAAACACTCAGAACAACCGCGAAGCTAAACATCGAAGGAAGAAAATCAGTACCTTGGTGGAATGCCAAATTAACAGTCTTAAGAAAGCGTGTTAACGCACTCAGACAACTATATCAAAGAACATAGAATAACCAAGATTTAAGAGAGAGAGAGCAGAAGACAGAACTACTATAAAGCCAAATACAGCTATCAGTCCAAAATTATAATCGTGAAAACTGAATCATGGAAAAAATTCTGTACTGTTTCAACCATATCGAATCCTTGGAATTGCATATATAAATTAGCAGCAAGCAAGAATAAGTCAACACCTATATTATCAACCATCAAGAAAACAGACAGTAAAATGAAAACGTTCTAAAATTATACCCATAATAAAACCACGAAAAGAAACATCTGATGAAATTAGCAAATACAGGCCAATCAGTCTCATAAACGTTGTGGTAAGGTGCTAGAAAAACTTCTGATAGATACCAAATAATGCATTATGTCTACTCAAGAAACCTATTAAGCAGCAATCAATAAGCATTTAGACCTCAATCTAGCACAGTAGACACAATTATGGAGGTAAAAGAGTTCACAGAAGACAGTCTACAGCAAAAAAAAAAAAAAGACGTACTACTGATCTCACTCAACGTACAAGGAGCTTTCGATGCTGCATGATGGCCAGCCATAATCAATCAATTAAGAGATTTAAAATGTCCAAAAAACTTACTCGATCTTAAAAAAAATTATTTTATACACAGAAGAGCAACCATGCTATTAAAAACCACAGCTGTAACGAAAGAAGTCAAATGAGGCTGCCCTCAAGGCTCATGCTGTGGACCAGACTTCTGGAACAACCAGTATGACTAGCTATTAAGACTTCCTTTCACTACTGAAACAAAAGTCATAGCTTTCGGCGATGATGCGATGATAATGATTCGAGGACGAGACGGCTTACATCTAGAAGTAACGGCCAATGAAGAACTCTTTAAAACTGCAGAGTGGGCACGCAAGAAGAAAGTTACATTCAATAGCAGCAAGTCTAAAGTGCTTCATATCTCACGTAAAAAATCAAAACAACGTGTTACAGTCTTTTCTAAATTGAGAAGTTCTCGAGGTAGCCAGTGAGCTAAAATACCTAGGGGTAATAACAGATGAAAGATTTACCATCAACAAGCACATCTCATATGTTGCTGAAAAAAGCTTACAAATTATAAACTTTCTAGCAAAGTTGCAAGGATTAAGTGGAGATTAGGCCAATGAGCGCTGAAAACAATATATACCAGAGCTACACTACCATTAATATCTTATGCTGCATCTGCCTGGAAACATTCACTAAAATCAAAGAAAAATAGACAAAAGTTAAATAGAATTCAATACCTTATAACCATACATACAATTAAAGGATACAGGACAATATCGTTTGAGGCAGCTTGCGTTATTGTAGCTTTTACACTGATCTGCCTGAAAGAGTTACCTCTAATATACGAAGTCACTTCCAGAAGATCATCATCATCAAATTCCTGACATGTACCCTCAAGGGGTGCAGGATATGATAGTACTACATGAAAAATTTAAAACATTACCAACTTCCTATTTACAATTTTCCTCCAAATCAGTCTGTTACTTGTCAAGACTCCAACATTATCATATCTTATATTTCTATCGTCTAAGTCACTTTGTACCGTATCAATCCACCTATATCTTGGTCTTCCTCTGGGTTGTTTTTCTACCAACTTGGCAGAGAACATTTGTTTTGCTAATCTTTCCTCACCCATTCTGTTTAAGTGACCATACCACCTGAGATTAGCTCTGCTAACGCATTCCTGGATGCTGACAATGTCAAGTTCTTTCCTAATATCCTTGTTTTTAATATGATATTGCCATTGATGCCATCTGTTCACGCCTCTGATCTTTCCTACTAGTCTCATATCTGCGGTCTCTAGTCTTTGGTCAAGTGTTTTACTTCTGACCCAGCTCTCAGATCCATAAGTTAAAACTGGTTTGAACACTGTCTTGTATACAGCTAATTTAGTGTTCCGACTAATTTCTCTCTTATCCATATGAATTTATTCAATTGACTGTCTACCATACCAGCTTTGTTGATTCTGTTGTCTATTTCCATATTTAATTTACCATCTTCAGTAAAAATCTTGCCTAAGTAGTTGAAATGTTTTACTTGTTCCACAGGCGTTGCTTTTCATTGTGTCAGTTGCTTTTTCTTAAGCATCAAAAAATTCCTCCACTTCTACTTTAGTAGAACTTCTGTGGGACCACAGGCACAAATAAGTCTCATTGTCCAATTCCCCATTTTGATATTTGCCCACATCACTCTACTTGAGACTGCCTGCCATTCAAGAAGATTAGCCTCGTATTTTGTGTTGAATACTATGGCTACTCCTTCTTTTCCTTGATTGTCATTTCCTGAATATAACATTTTGTATTTATTGCTCAGAAAGATCTCACCAGTTTTTGTCTTTTTTGTTTCAGTCACCCCTATTATGTTGATCTGGTACTTATCTAATTCTTCAGCTAGCTCCATTTCTTTGCCATTCAGGCTTCTTATGTTGATAGTACCGATCTTTAACTCTGTTGATGTTGAGTTGGGGTGTGCGTTCATATTTGTTCCAGTAGCTGACTTTTCGCTGTTTCTAACATTGATCCAAATTGCTATGAACATCTGCTTGGCTACAGTAAGTAGCCTCACCCAGCAAAGAAAACAAATATTAAGGAGAAGGAAAGCTCTGAAAGTGACAAATTCCATATATACACTGACGGAAGCAAAACTGGAGGGAATGTCAGCTGTTCTTTAGTTGCATATAACAGGCAGTCCCTTATACAAGAACTCTGCCCTAGACTGCATCCACTCTGTTCCAACAACCAAGCAAAACAACTTGCTATAGTTCAATCACTTATATATCTCCAGGAATTAGAAGTCAACACCTCTCATCAAAAGACAGCAACAATTTACAGTTCACAACAAAGTTGACAGCTGACCTTCATACCATATCTATTGCAACAGTTATTCAATTTAGTCTGGGAATCTTGCAAACTTGTAGCGGATTTATTTAGAAGTATAACATCGTCTGCATAAAGCAAACGGCTGACATTAACATCTCCAATTCTGATATCATGTTTAATACCACTTTCCTTCATAATGTGATCCATATAGATAATGAATAACAGAGGGGATAATGTACATCCTTGTCACACACTAGATTTAACATTAAACCATCTTCCTGTACTTCCTTCAATTCTAACTGCTGACTTACAACTCAAATAAAGACTAAGTATTGCTTGATATAATGTCCCATTGACACCATATAACTGTAGCGTATAGAATAGCTTCTCTCTTGGTACCTTGTCACATGCTTTTTCCAGATCGACAAAACTTAAATACAGATCTTTGTTATATTCCCATGCTTTCTCCACTATTTGTCGTAAAGTGAAGATCTGATCCTGACAGCCTCTATTTGGCCTGAATCCAAAACTGGAGGGAATGTCAGCTGTTCTTTAGTTGCATATAACAGGCAGTCCCTTATACAAGAACTCTGCCCTAGACTGCATCCACTCTGTTCCAACAACCAAGCAAAACAACTTGCTATAGTTCAATCACTTATATATCTCCAGGAATTAGAAGTCAACACCTCTCATCAAAAGACAGCAACAATTTACAGTGACAGTAGAAGCACTATAGATGGCATAAAAAACCAGAGCAAGCATATAGCATTAATAGAACAGACAAGAAAGCTGGTTTGGAATCTCACTCTATCTGAATGGGAAATCAAGTTCTGCTGGGTGAACGCAAATACTGGGGTTGCAGGAAACGAGAGAGCGGATCAGTTGGCTAAAGAAGCGGCTAGAAATGAACGACTAGGAACAAGTTACCAAAAGTACTCAAAATCTGCTATAAAAACACTTGCATAAGTGTTTTTATAGCAGATTTTGAGTACTTGTGGGAAGAAGAATGGAAAACATCAAAAAACGGATCATCAACAAAACAATTCTTTCCTAGCATCAGAAGCAAACTCCAGCTGAAAAAACACGCCATTTCTTCAGGTTTAACCACACTATTAATGGGACATGGAAAACTAAGACACTACTTACACAGATTCCATATTCTGGAATCATGTATTTGTAGTTCACAACTTCAACAGACTGTTGACTACATACTTTACAACTGCCAGCTACTGGACTCCATACGATGCCCCTAATGCAACACGTCATTACTTCTGGAGACAAGTGGCCAGTGTCAAAACAGAGACTTATCGAAATGTATTACTCAGAATTAATTAAATTGGCCAATAACATCAAGTACCAGTCGTTGTAAAGTAACATAAATTACTGATATTGTATGAATAATTATATAGTGTAAATATATGTATATATAAAAATATAAATATCAACGTAAAAGTCTGAATATGTACATATAGATGTAAAAATATAAATGTAAATATGAATATTAATACAAAACTGGAAATGTAAATATGAATATTAATACAAAACTGGAAATGTAAATACTAATACAAAATTAGAAATGTAAAAGTTAATCAGTACTTGGAAGCTATATGTAATATATGCATTGGAGCATGTAGGAATAAATTATCTCCTGGTAGAGTTACCATTGGGAGAAAAAGGCATGCAAGCGGGCATGCATGCATGCACACACACACAGAGAGAGAGAGAGAGATCCTGAAGCAAGTAAACAAAACAACATTATGACCATGGAACATTAGAAATAAGGATAGACTAAGGGAACATAAGTTATAAAAATAGGAAAGTAATAGTAATAAAAGAACGGCAATGACAATGACATGTGATGTATTACTTCCAAAAGTTTCTGGAGTGACCACTAGATAAAACTACAGCAGCTAATATAACTTTCCTGCTAATATAAGTGGAACAAAATCTGCTGAGTTATTTGCCATTTCACAGTTTTAGCTTTCATAATTGAGAAATAATACCTTATAAAGTATGACTGTGTTGTGTCCTTTGTAATTTCTGCCCCATTAAAAATGGCAGATTTTAAAGAATATGGCATATATATGCATATCAAGTTTTGCTTCAAGCTGCTAAAAACCTTCAAATGTTACAACTTGATTTCAAAGAGGAACCTGAGCAGAACTTAAATATCAAATTGATTTTCATTTCCAAGTATACAAAGCAGGCTGCATGGAATAGCAGTCTGCTCTGAAGCACTCCTCATATAAGTTAGTGTAAGGAGAAAATTTTCACAGGAAATACAAAAAACAAGAGGACATTCCCAGAAATTAAGGAAAAGTGGAGTAAACCAAGGAGTAATGAGAATTTTTTTTACAAAGAGAGTGCATTATCTATGAATGACTTTAAGGAAAGAGATCATGTGACAACAGTGAGATGACCAAGATCAGTCTCCTACCAATGAATCATGTGACTCTAATAGAGGCCAATAACATACTTAATACTACTATTAATATTTCAGCATATAATAATAATATAAACATTTCTAGATTTATTCATACAAAATTTTCATTATATACTTTTGTTATTAGGAATAATGGTCACCGTTATTAGAAAATCACTAACTTATGATTTTAGATGCATTTAGAGATGAAGAATGAAAAAAAAAAAGTACATATAAACTATCATGCATTCTTAATTGCACATCATACTTTTTTCCCAATACCCATGATAGGAACAAATATTTCGATTTTTTTTTTTTTTTTTTTTTTTTTTTTTTATTTCTCTCTAAATTCCTAATGCATATTGTTGCTTACCTATGGATATATGTCTTGAAGTACCCATTAAAAAATATATCAAAACTGGATAAAATGAGGTATACAGACCATAAATGGCTGGAACAGAGGCCAAATGAGCATATGCCATACCTAAATAAGAAAATGGTACATATATTATATATAATCTTATTCCAGATAAGTTTTCATTTCATAAGAATACCGTCAGTCAACAATTATTTTGTCTATTAGAGACCTAATCAGGTCTAATAACTGATAAACAACATCCTAAATATAGTGGGGAGCATATATTCTAGTGCAATTGATGAATGTTTTTGAATCCACCTTTTTCATCCCATTTCACAATATCCTTCACATTCAGCAACTGATACTTTTGTACTAAAGATGAGGAAGGCCCCATATCTGTATTAAAAGTTGGAAAAATATTTTGTTTGAGTGGCTGCTCTTACAAATATATATATATATATATATATATATATATATGGGGGTGATGGTTGATAGAGACTCAAAACTTCATCGACATTTTGTTAAAATTGTGAGGACAACACAGCAGATTATGGGAATGATGCAGAGAACATCGACATGTAGAAATAAGGATGTTTTGATTCCATTGTACAAGATTTTGATCAGGCCACATATGGATTATTGTGCACAGATTTGGTTGCCTGGTTTTCAAAAGGATGATGACATGTTGGAGACAGTTCAGAGACAATTGACTAAGTTGGTTTTGGTCTCTGGAATGTGTAATATTATTATTATTATTATTATTTTATTTTATTTATTTTTTTATTATTATTATTTGACACCTCCAGGGAGTCCAAAGACTTATCGAGGGAGGGCACCTGCTCTACATCTCTGTCTCCACCATTCAATCCTCCAACTGATCACAACTACACCAATGCTATCTACTGCCGACCACCACCACTAGTATTTCCACAATCACAAACGTTCATGCCCACTGCGGGATTTGAGCTTGCAGCCTTTTGGCTGGAGAGCGAATGTGCTAACCACTCGGCCAGCCAGGCTGGCAGGACAGATTGGGAGAATGCAAATTACAGAGCCTAGTGGATAGAAGAAAGAGAGGAGACATAATTGATCTGTCCTGATATTCCACATTCCAGAGACCAACACCATATGTGACCTGATTAGTCTTGTACAATGGAATTAAAACATCCTTATTTCTACATGTCAGTGTTCTCTGCATCATTGGCATAATTCACTGTGTTGTCCTCATCCACTGTGTATGTGAAAGTGGGACCTCCCAAGATGAGGCTCTTGACACATATTGGGAGGTCTGTTACTAATAATACAATGCTATATAATAATAATAATAATAATAATAATAACCAAATGATATAATGTATAAAAATTTGTAGTAATATTAAAAAAAATTCACATATAGTCCCATTTATATTTCAAACCATTTTACCCTCGATCGAATAGATTTTCTTGATGCTGTTTTAAGGATACTTGTGACATAAGACTGAATGATAAATGAACGTAAACACAAGAAAGATATTTAATTAACCAAATACTTCGGTCTGGAAATAGCAGACCATCTTTAGTGGTATTACAAGAGCAGTTTTAAAAAATACAAGCTAGAATACTAACAATAGATCATTAAAAATAGAACACGCTGCATGATGTTATATCACTAAGTATTAAGTATAAAATGGAACATTTTGAAGTAGAGACATGATTGAAAAAAAATAAAAAATAAAAAATTAATGAGTAATCTTGATTAGACTTTCCCATATTTTTGATATAGATATACAGTCATTACGATTCAGGTTGGGATGATGGAGTAAGGCCTCCACGCTTTCCTTGAACAAATGCTCGAACCTATAACGGAATCTATGTAAGAGGCGAGTCTTGGACCAAAAGATGCTGTGGTCGGTTTCAATCCCGTGTTGAGCCAATCCAGACTTTTCAGGTTTGTTGTGAAGAATGGAGGATTGGTGTTCTTGGATTCTTTTTTCAAGAGAACGTCCAGTCTGTCCAAAATAGGAAAGATCACAGTTGCAAGGAATTTGATAAGCTCCAGGAAGAGATAAAGTTGAGCGTTTGTCTTTAGGAGAAGGAAAATGAGAAGACAATTTGTTAATAGGTGAATACGTAGTTGTTAAATCATATTTCTTTAAAATTCTTGTGATAGGTTCTGAAATACCAGAGATATAAGGAATAGGCACTCGCCCAAGACCAGCTAACTTGGCTATGGCTGAGGAAGATCCTTAAGCTCCTCACGTTGTTGACGGGAATCGAACCGAGGACACTCCTTTCCCAGGTATATGATTGTGAAGTACATAACCACTAAGCTAACCGCACAGACTTAATATTCTGGTGAGGTCTTATCAAGATCTTGTAATGAGGCAAAATGACATCCCTGCCTTCTTCTAGTTTTTTCTAGCCTAATCCCACCAATATAATATGACATTGGATATCAAATCACGCTGAATTGAATGACTTTACTGACACTGAACTGACATCAATTGTCCCATGCCCGCAATTCCAGCCTATTCAATCATTCTGCAAGTACTGCATATTAGCAGCATTCCTGATTACTCTACCTATCTTTGAATCATCAGCATATAGCTGTATGTTATCTGTCAAATCCTGCCTAATATCATTAATATACAGACTGAATAACAGTAGCCTAGGGACTAATCCTTGTAATACACCAGTTACCTTAAATCTTGTAGACTCAGATCACCCCATATACCACTGCTTGATATCTGTCAGTCAGCCATCATCTTATCTACACTAATATTTTATAATCCAAACCCATATTCTACAATTTATGCAACAGTCTTCCATGTTGTATTCTGTCAAAAGTCTTAGCCAAATGTCAGTCAGCCATCATCTTATCTACACTAATATTTTATAATCCAAACCCATATTCTACAATTTATGCAACAGTCTTCCATGTTGTATTCTGTCAAAAGTCTTAGCAAAATCCAAAAGTGTCATGGTGTATCCATTCCCTTTGTCTAGTTCAATGGTGACATTATTATAGTATGTAAACAAGTTGCTAAAACATGACCTTCCGTTAGTTAACCCATGGTGTTCATTGCAAATTACAGATTAACTTTCAACCCATTTCTGAAATCGAGCCGTAACCAATTTTTCAAAAAATTTCACTGCCACCTGAGATATTATTTAGTTTATAGATGGATACAATAGGTCTTTGCACCAGCCTTGTGCAATGAAATTACCATGCATTATTTCCATTTCTGCAGAATCCTCATTGTTCTGAAACTCATATTAAACAGTATGGTCAAAGAAATAGCCAGTTCAGCTGAACACTTTTAGCTTCTATGCTGATATCTCATCAGTCCCTATTATCCCTAATACCTTCTCTTCACACACCTGAGTTTCTTCTGAAGAGGTAGCAGTTAACTCAATGTTGTATATACTAGGTTGATACTTCTAGGAAAATGGGCACTCATTAGTTGAAGAACTTCTTCTGCATCTGTAACCCTTTAAAATTCGATGGAGCATAATAATTTTTCTAAAATTTTATTGCATCGACTTTTACAGGAGTCACATCCAAAATTCACAAAAAGTAAACTTGTAAATTTTATATGTAAGTAATACTAACAGCCCATATAAATTAGCCCAGAAAAATTAGCATGATACTGTGTAAATAGAAGATATGTGAATATGTAGATCAACGGAAAATGCCCTAGAAATCAGAAATATGTTAGAATTTATCTATGTAAGTAATACCAAAAGCCCATGTATAGAGACCCATGGTCTCTATACATGGACTTTTGTATAGTGACCATGTATAAAGGAATTAAACATGCTAAAATAGAGTAAACAGATGTCTTAAAATAGAAGTTCAAGGGCAATACTATAGAATTCAGAAATGTATTTGATGTTATTGCTTAGTATTGGGTGAAAAATAAACCTATTGTAACCAAAGCAGTCCGATACTGCCTTCAAGGTCAATAGCAAAAGTGGGCGGTATACATCAGAAGCTGCTATGCTATGCTGTAAAAGGGATTAAATGTACGCTTCAGGGAGATCTAGAAGGATAAGAGTTTACACGTGAAAGGTACAGAGGTCTAAGACCTTACTTCAAAGTTTGCACAGGAATATCTGGGGTCAAAAATCTTCGTGCAGGGTCCCACGAGAAGCCAATAAAAGGATCATAGATTCGACTATCATGATCGACTATCGAGCATCGACAGATTTGATGCCAGGAGAAAAGAAGGGAGTCGATCCATGGACTATGTCAGATCCGGATGAAGTCGTGGAGGGTAACCGGAGGCAAAACCTTACAGAGCGAATAGCGGCCCAGGACCAGGATGACAAAGCCTTGACCGTCAGACCTTGTATCCCAGTGCCTACAATGTGGAAGATCATGCTCCACACCAACGAGCCATTCCAGAGGAGAACACGGTATCCATGAAACCTCTAAAGTGAAGTGATAGACCAAGCCCTAGCATAGAGAGGGATCCAGAATAAGTCTGTAAAGGAAATACAACTAAGTGCTGTACCTATGGCGAAGTCAGGTGAGTTGAATTTTGTTGCAAACCCTTTTTTTATTTATGATGTGAAGGACTTTTAGAAAGACTGAATTTATAGAACTACTATATACAGTAGATTGACAACTTGTTTGCATGGAGAGAAGCTGTTTTTAAAGTAATTGTAAAAGACATTAATGAAAAATTTGACTTACATTGTATTGTGAAGAACTGGTTCAGAAGAACTGACAAGATTATAGAATTAAGAAATATAATGTTATGAGAAGTAGTTTGCTTAAAGAGTGCTATATTTTATGTGCAGGTTGGAACTGGAGATTATAATTAATCAAAGCTGGAAATTCCTAAACTGTAAATGGGCTGATAGTTAATAGTTATCTAATTTAATTGTTTAATAATTTACGTCATTGGTATTTTGTTGCATGCCTAAGAATTTGTCCTATATGATGTTTTTTTTTTAAGGTGCTTAGCTTAGAGAGGAAAGGAAAGTAGCATCCTTTCAGTGCATACCTTGTATTACTCTTTTAGTATAAATAAACATGTTTGTATATCTAAAAGGAGTGCTGTCTGATTTTTTTTGCAACTGCACTGTTCTCAAAAAAAAAAAAAACGATCCTGTGAGTGGGGGGGGGGTATTGGAATTTGGTATGAATTTTAGATGATTTTTAGAGAATTTCATGAGTACATGAAAGGAAAAGGATAAAGTTAAAATTAACAAATAAAAATATAGAAACCAAGGATAAAGAAAGCAATATTTTACAACATTCAGTAGGTAAAAAAAAAACCTCGCTATTATAATGTGCAGCATCGACAGAATAAAATCCACAATAATTGAAATTAACAAGAGTGGATTTGGAACAGTTTTGCAGAAAGATCAGACCGACAAAAGTGTATAATAAATATAGATATTTTTGAAAAATTCTGTAAGAAAATTTTTTTAATCATGAATGTGGATAGTGCGAATTCAGAAGCCATGAGTAGTAACACAATGGAAGAGATACGCTCTGTAATCAGGTGTGAGGTAGAGAGGTTATACCAACCAATGATAGATAAAATAGACTCAGTTATCAAACAAATGCAAGAAATCAGAGCAGAATCATCCACGGAGACCTCGAGTAGTGAACGAATAAGTAACAAGGGGGCAAGCAGAGGGGAAACACCCCAATGCTATAACTGCCACAAGTTTGGGCAGTTACGAATTTGTGTCATTACGCAAATTTCATGTAACGACATAGAAATTTTGATTCAAAATGAAATAAGCATTTTGAATCAAAAATGCAATTTACTCGCCACCATCCCACAAGCAGATCTAGGAAAATAAGAGAATTTCAGGAACAACACACTAAGCTCATGACTGTCATTAGGGGAATACAGTATGATGTTTTGTTAGATACCGGATCCCAAGTTTTGATAAGAACTGAATCACTATTCAAAAGATTAAGGTCCAGAATATCTAACTGTGTCACAAAACTAAGGAGACCTGTTAAGCTAAGTAGAATCGCAAATCCCACAATTTATGCTCCAAGAAAATGAAAGGTAAACATGTGGTTGCCTGGTTTCGGTTTGAATGTCTTACCTGAGCTACTAATTCTCCCAGAGACCTCTCGACGTGGGGCTCGAATAATACTGGGAACCGACTTCTTAAAAAGTCATGGGTTCTCATGTAACTTCAGCACCCAGGAAGTTTCTTTGATGGGAATAAAGCAGGCTAAAGGAGATGCTCAGACATTTCCAACTGACAGAGGTAGTAAGGATAGAAGGATGCACAACCACAAATACAGATGTAATGAACATGCTGAGGTGCGTGAAAATGTATGTGGAAGGGAAGAAAATGATCCCTCAGTAATTAGAGACAGCCTACAAGATGATGTGGGAAAAATTTTTACATATCAAGTGTGAAGGTGACAGTAAGCCAAGAGGAAGACATGGAGCTTACAGAAAGTAAAGATAAAAGCACAATAGAAATAAACTTTATAGAGAAAGACAAAGGGAGCTGCGACAGATGTCCTACATGTTCAAATCACGTGCAGTTACGTACCTTAACAAAACTGCAGAGAATTCAAAGGGCAAAAGGAGGGTGATAGAAATGAGAGCAATAATTTTGAAGGTAACAGAGAGAGAGAGAGCATGGTATAAAGTGAACAATAAATGCCCAAGGAGTAAGTTGAGCACCAACACTGACAAATGTAATTCCCAACATCTATGGCACCAGAAAAAACTGACACATAGGAATGAGTGTTTTCTTAACTCAGAAAAAGGACAATAAAACTGAGATCCACTCCAGAGAGAGAGAATAACACACAGCACACAACTAATGTAAAGAAAAAAAAAACTTATCATCCACATTCGTGTCTAAAATTATTTTCGTGAAGGGGTGGGGCCTTTGTAAAATTCAATGCAGTGTCATAATTTTTCTAAAATTTTATTGCATCGACTTTTACAGGAGTCACATCCAAAATTCACAAAAAGTAAACTTGTAAATTTTATATGTAAGTAATACTAACAGCCCATATAAATTAGCCCAGAAAAATTAGCATGATACTGTGTAAACAGAAGATATATGAATATGTAGTTCAAGGAAAAATGCTCTAAAAATCAGAAATCTGTTAGAATTTATCTATATAAGTAATACCAAAAGCCCATGTATAGAGACCCAGAGGAATTAAACATGTTAAAATAGAGTAAACAGATGTCTTAAAATAGAAGTTCAAGGGCAATACTATAGAATTCAGAAATGTATTTGATGTTATCACTTCGTATTGGGTGAAAAAGAAACCTATTGTAACAAAAGCAGTCCGATACTGCTTCAAGGGCGGTATACATCAGAAGCTGTTATGCTATGCTGTAAAAGGGATTAAACGTACACTTCAGGGAGATCTAGAAGTCTGCACTTTCTAGAAGGATAAGAGTTTGCACGTGAAAGGTACAGAGGTCTAAGACCTTACTTCAAAGTTTGCACAGGAATATCTGGGGTCAAAAATCTTCGCGCAGGGTCCCGCAAGAAGCCAATAAAAGGATCATAGAATCGACTATCGTTATCGATTATCGAGCATCGGCAGATTTGACGCCAGGAGAAAAGGAGGGAGTCGATCCATGGACTAAGTCGGATCTGGATGAAGTCGTGGAGGGTAACCGGAGGCAAAACCTTACAGAGCGAATAGCGGCCCAGGACCAGGATGACAAAGCCTTGACCGTCAGACCTTGTATCACAGTGCCTACAACGCCGGAAGATTGCGCTCTCAGCCCCGTTAGCCATTCCAGAGGAGAACACGGTATCCATGAAACCTCTAAAGTGATAGACCAAGCCCTAGCATAGAGAGGGATCCAGAATAAGTCTGTAAAGGAAATACAACTAAGTGCACTGTACCTATGGAGGAGTTATGTGAGTTGAATTTTGTTGCAAATCTTTTTTTTTTTATTTATGATGCGAAGGACTGTTTAGAAAGACTGAATTTATAGAGCTGCTATATACAGTACATTGAAAACTTGTTCACATAGAGAGAAGCTGTTTTTAAAGTAATTGTAAAAGACATTAATGAAAAATTTGACTTACATTGTATTGTGAAGAACTGGTTCAGAAAAACTGACAAGCTTATAGAATTAAGAAATATAATGTTATCAGAAGTAGTTTGCTTAAAGAGTGTTATATTTTATGTGAAGGTTGGAATAGGAGATTATAATTAATCAAAGCATAGAAATTCCTAAACTGTAAATGGGCTGATAGTTAATAGTTATCTAATTTAATTGTTTAATAATTTACGTCATTGGTATTTTGTTGCATGCCTAAGAATTTGTCCTATATGATGTTTTTTTGTTAAGGTGCTTAGCTTAGAGAGGAAAGGAAAGTAGCATCCTTTCAGTGCATACCTTGTATTACTCTTTTAGTATAAATAAACATGTTTGTTATATCTAAAAGGAGTGCCATCTGATTTTTTTTGCAACTGCACTGTTCTCAAAAAAAAAAAAAAAACGATCCTGTGAGTGGGGTGGGGGGTATTGGAATTTGGTACGAATTTTGAGTTAAGAGTTAGCCACGACTGTATATAATTATAGAGGAGGAACTTTACTGGAAGCATAAATATTTTCTTATGCTATTTGGAGAACTTCAGTGGCGCAGCTAGTAATAAATAAATAAATTTCTAGAGACCTGTGGCATAAGGAAAGAATACTAAAGGTAGAGAAAGGGAAATAAGATTAAATGAGTACATGAAAGGAAAAGGATAAAGTTAAAGTTAACGAATAAAAATATAGAAGCCAAAGATAAAGAAAGCAATATTTTACAACATTCAGTAGGTTAAAAAAACCTCATATTATTACAACCCCTCACACCATCTGCATTCAGAAGAGTTATTCTTTCATATTCATTCTTTCTTTTATTTCCTTTATTTTAATATTTAATTCTAATATTTATTTTAAATTTCTTTATTTGTAGCAAATTGATAAAATTATTGTGGGTTGTCTTTAGCTTGTAGAGCCAGTTTCTTTTCATACTCAGGCTTAGCTTTCTGTACAACAGTTGTGACTGTTGTACAGAAAGCCTGCCGTTTATAATTTTCATAACGGACATCATCCTTATGCACATGGCATTCCTTCTACATCATCCGTTTCTTATGAATCTTTTGCTTAAAAAGATTATATATCTTTCTGACTCTTACCTTATTTATTCTTATAACTGGCACATCTGCTCTCCAGTCAAATGGCTGCACGTTCGAATCCTGCCTTGGGCACGAATGTTTGTGATTGTCAATGAAAATACTAGTGATAGTGGTGGGCAGTAGATGGCATTGGTGTAGATGACGATGGTAGTTTCAGTTTGCTGTAGTTGGGGGAATGAGTGGTGGAGACGGAGAGTTGTGAAGTGTGTGTGTCCCCCCCTCCCTCGATGAGTCTTCGGACTCGTTGGAGGTGTCACGTAATAATAATAACAACTCTTGGGACACATTCTGATATTGCATCATTTAAGTATTTTTTATTTAAATACTTCCCATGCATGTCAATGTTCTTCCCATCCAGCAACTGATGCCATTCCGCTGAACTCAGTATACTCCTCAGTTGGTCATTAAAAAAAGGTTACCTGCTCAGCATGTAACCTTTTTTAATGGAACATTCATAAACTTAGTCACTTCCCAAGTGGGTACCGAATGATCACTGTCACCAACTGGAGGCAAAATAGTTACATCTTTAACTGAAACACCCTCTGACACTATAATCAGATATAAACACTCTTTGATCTCGAGTTCCTTCTGTCACATTCTGCTTGAGGAAGTTGTCTTGCAACAACTCAAAAAATTTAGTTTCATTTTTCTCATGAGATTTTACTGTTACCCAATCAATAGTTGGATAATTAAATTCTTCCATTATGAATACTCTTTTTGCACCCATCATCTCTATTTGTCGATGCATTTCTTCATCACTAGCAACTGATCCATCAGGTCGGTAACAACACCCTCACTATGTAATTGATCTTGCTGGATTCCACCTCACACCAGATGGCCTCAAATTCACTACCACATGAAATACTGTTACTAGTACTACAATCATAGTTCTCAACACTAACTGGATTCAAGTCATTCGATATCATTAGCAGCACACCCCTTTCTCTCCTATCCTGTCTATCTATCCTTCCTAAAAATATACCCTTTACACTCAATACCAGTTAGTATGTCTGATTTTGATAACCATGTCTCACTAATGCCTACAATCTGAGGTCCCAACATAATTGACCAATGTTGGGACCATACTAAACATCAACATTATTACCAATTTCCTGATATGTGCCCTCAATGTATGTACAAGACAGCATAACATTATTACATAATTAAGTAGGCATTATTACAATCTCCTGTCAGAAAGTTTCCTCCAAATTAGTTTGTTACTTGTCAGCACTCCAATATTTTCAAATTTTATATTTCTATCTTCTGACTGAATTTTATAGATTTTGATCTTATTCTAGGTCTTTTTCCTGCAATCTTGGCATCAAACACCTATTTCACTAACCTTTTCTCTCCCATTCTGACCAAGCGACCATACCACTTTAGATGTGCACTGCTCAGCCATTTTTGAAAGCTAATAACATTAAGTTCCTTCCTAATATCTTCATTTTTAATATAATTCTTCTATTAATGCAATCTGTCACTCTCCTAATTTTTCCCAGAACTCTCATATCTGTGATCTCAAGTCATTAAACAACTGATTTATTTCGAAACCAACTTTCAGTTAAAACTGCTTCAAATACTGTCTTTTATACTGCTAGTTTAGTGTTTTGGATAATTATTAGTCTCTTAGTCTTATTTGTTTCTTTCTGAAATAAATAGACTAAAACAGTGAGATCCTTCTAAATAATAAATACAGGATGTTCTATTCAGTACAAATCAGGGAAGGGAAAGGACAGCAAAAATATTCAACACTAGTCGACTGACTGAGGATCTTCAGTTATTTGCTGATGATGCAAAGTTGGGAAGAATTATAAGTAGCACTGCTGATGCTGAATCCTTTCAAGAAGATTTAAATAGACTTTTTACTTGGACAAAAGAGTGGGGTTATAGTTTTAATATCAATAAGTGCAAGCTGTTGCATTTTGGAGTGCAGAAATATACGGCTATATACTATACTGATGGTGCCGTACTGCAGGAAGTGGATGAGATTAGAGATTTGGAAGTGATGGCTGACAGTAGACTAAAGTTTAGAGGGCATATTGCTAGGGTTGCAAAGGTTACACATCATAGTGCTGCTATGATAAGTACTATAACATGCAAGGATAAGGAAGTGGTTGTGCCACTGTATAAAGGCACTGGTCAGACCACACTTGGACTATTATGCTCAGATCTGGTCACCTGGTTTTAAATGTGATGTGAGACATTGGAGAGGATCCAGAGGTGAGTGACTAAGACAATATCAGGAGTTTGGAATGCTGGCTATGGAGAAAGGTTGAAGAGATGTGAATTGCAGAGTTTGGTAGATAGGAGGAAGAGAGGTGATATGATAAAGATGTTTAAGTTAGTGAGAGGATTTTATCAGATTAATCCAGAGGGAATTATAAAAAGAGTAGAAGGCGAGAGGGGAAGAACCAGAGGTCATTGCAGAGTTTGGTAGATAGGAGGAAGAGAGGTGATATGATAAAGATGTTTAAGTTAGTGAGAGGATTTTATCAGATTAATCCAGAGGGAATTATAAAAAGAGTAGAAGGCGAGAGGGGAAGAACCAGAGGTCATTCCTGGAAGTTATGCAAAAGTGTGGTGAAGAAAGGTGTGAGGAGTAGATTTTTTACATGGAGAATTGTCAGTGAATGGAATGCATTACCTTGCATTGTTAAGTGTTAAGGACTTTAAGATTCTATATGATAAATCTGTTGTCAGTTGAATGAACCTTCCACGATGAGTCTGTCGATTCCATGAGGGTGTAATAATAATAATAAAACGTGAAGACAAATTTCTTCATTGCAAACAATTTCAAGTAGAGTTCTTGTGGAGAAATTTCAAATTGGGGAACTGGATAGAGAAAACTGACTCAAAAATTTCCTCCACCTCTTCCATAGGAGAACCTCTTGTGGAAGATGGGGAGGAAATTTTCCAGTCAGTACAGAAGGCAACTGATATAAAATAAATCAGATATAAAACAAAAAAGGTTAGATCTCCTATTGGAGATCTGACTAGGAGAATCTCCAACTCAAGATCTACTCGTCCATTCTACATTTGATGATGCTTTTAATAAAATGGCCAGCACAATATCATGTTGCTAGTGCTTGCCATGTATATAACAGTTTTTTTTTGTTATTTCTTTTATTCTTTATTTTAAAATTCTTATTTTGCTTAATTAATTTTTTTGCTATTGGTTTTATTTATGTGTTTGCATTATCTGATAAGTTATCTATGCTCAGTCATAAGTAGTGCATGTTCAGCATTTCTAATTAGATACTATCTTAGTAATGATTGAGTCTTGCACCAAGTGCTATGCCATCTTTATCTTCAAAAAATGCACACAGGAATGTCAAATTAATAATCCTTCCTTAATTAAATAAACCTCATTTAATTAAGATATGTTTAGCATCATTGTGATAGAAGGGTTGACCCATTAGCAAAATTGCTTTGCTTTTTCAATTTAATAATAATAGTTTTTCACAATGATCACTGCTATTATTGGTCATGCTGCTAATAATATCTGATGACTTGAAACCAGTTAGTGTTGAGACCTATGATGGTAGTACTTATTATCATCATCATCATCATTGGCTTGACAGTCCTAGATGGGCTCTGGCCTTCTTCAAAATCTTCTGCCAACCTTCCTTATTCAATGCCAAACTCCTCTAATTTTGACTCCTAAAATCTTAATATCTTGCATCACTCCATCTTCCCATCTTAATTTAGATCTTCCAATTTTTCTTTTTCCTTCTGGCTTAGCATTAAACATCTTAACTATTCTATTACTATCCATGTGTATAATGTGTCCAGTCCAACTTAATCTATTTATTTTTATGTACTTAATAATGTCTGGCTCATTAAATAAACTGTAATTTTCCTCCATACACCATTCTCTTGTACTGCTCCAAAAATATATCTGAGAACTCTTCTTTCAAACAGACCTAGCAATCTTTCATCTGCCATTGATAATACTCAGTTTTCAAAGGCATAATTAACACTGGTCTTACAAGTATTTTGTACATCATTATCTTTGTTTTTCTTGAGATCAGATGTGACTTTATTTGTTTCTTAAGTCCACAAAAAGCATCTATTTGCAGAAAGAATACGTCTCTGAATCTCAGTAGTGATATAATTTTTACAATTAACTTCTGATCCCAAGTACATAAAACTGTGTACAATTTCAAATTTATAAGAACCAATTTCAATTTGAGAAGGGTTATTATCACAAATCTTTCTAGTTACTGGCATAAACTTTGTCTTTTCTTGGTTAATCTGTAAATTCATCTTCTTTGCTGCCTTTTCTAATCTGATGAAATTTCTTCCATTGCTTTTCATATCCTTCCTATAATATTGAATATTGTAGAAAATAGTTTCCCTTGTATTAATTGCAGCATCTCTGAAAACCTTTTCAAGTGCTATGTTAAGCAGTAAGCAAGCTAAGCCATCCCCTTGTCGAACACCATTTTTTTATATATGTTGGATCAGACAACATGTTCTGAATTTTGATCTGACGATGAGTGTTTCTCATTGTAGCTTTAACTAAAGCAATAAGTTTTCATGGAATCTGTAGTTATAAATGCAAATTCATTGCAATAAATAAGTTAGTTCTATCTATGCTATCATATGCAGCTATGAAATCTATGAAAATGTGGTGTGTTTCAATTCCCAATTCATTACATTTTTCAAGTAATTAGAGTATATTAAAAATCTGATAATTTGTGGATTTTCCTTGAAGGAATCCACACTGATAATTACCAACATTCTCTACATAGGAATAAAGTCTCTTAAATAGAATGTTAGAGAAAATTTTATAAGTTTATTTTCATTAATCCAGATTTTGTTGATAAGTTGACAATGACAATAGTACTAATAACAGTATTGCATGTGACAGTGAATTTCAAACCATCTGGTGTGAAGTGGAATCTAACAAGATTAATTATATAGTGGGGTGTTGTTACAGACCTGGTTGATTGGCTGCTAGTGCCGAAAAAATGCACCAAAAAATAGAGACAATGGGTGCGAAAAGAGTAATCATAATGGAAGACTTTAATTATCCAAGTATTGATTGAGTAGCGGTAAAATCTCATGAGAAGAATGAAACTGAATTTATAGAGCAGTTGCGAGACAACTTCCTCAAGAAGAATGTGACAGAAGGAACTCAAGGTCAAAGAGTGTTAGATTTGATTATAGAATCAGAGGGTGTTTCGGTTAAAGACATAACTATTCTACTTCCAGTTAGTGACAGTGATCATGCAATGCTCACTTGGGAAGTAACTAAGTTTATGAATGTTCCATTCAGAAAAGGTTACATGCCTGAACTACAAGGCAGGAAATTATGACCAACTAAGGAGTATACTGAGTTCAGAGGAATCGGTTGCTGGATGGGAAGAACATCAAATTCTTCCATGAATTCACCATGTATTTTGGATGTGCAGGAAGTTGACATCTGCCCTGGCATATTTGTTTAATATTAGTCTTACACTGAATCAAGTTCCAAAGGAGTGAAAGGAATGGAAGATTGCACTGCTTTATTAGGGAGGTGACAGAACTCAAGCATCAAATTATGGGCCAATCTGTGTGTGAGGTGTTGTGGATAAAGTATTGCAGAGACTAGTGAGATCCAGGATTCAGAATTGGGTTGACAACAACAGTATTATCTTTGATGGACAGCACAGATTTTCTAAAGGGATGCCATGTTTTAGTAATCAGCTTATTATAATTAGGTGACAGCTGCATTGGATGAGGAAGATAGATACAGAGTGGTATACTTAGATTTTGTGAAGGCTTTTGATAGATTACCATATGATAAGTTGATAGTCAAACTAGAGCAGATGGGATTGGACTAGTATATTGGATTTTAGATTACTATTTGACAAGTATCAGTAAGTTGCGTATGGAAAAGCAATATCCTGAAGAGGAAAGTCACTAGTGGCATGTCTCAGGGGTTTGTTTTATGGCCATTGCTATTTAACCCGCATGCTAATGATATTGGAGAAGATCTGAATCGGGATATTCAATTGTTTGAAGATAATGCAACATCAGGAAGAACTAAAAGGAGTAGAGTAGATGTTGTGACCTTAAAAGAAGATGTGAATATACTGAGTGAATAAGCATGGGAATGGGGATGGATTCCAATTCAATGTTGTGAAATGTAAAGCTTAAAATTTGGAAAACAAAGATGGTATGTAGAATTTACTCTTGGTGTGGATGTATTGTTGGAAAGAGATAAAAGATCTTGGGGTGATGGTGGATAAGGATCCAAAATTCTAAGGACAAATTTCCAAAATTGTGAGGACAACATAATAAATTACGGCAATGATGTGGTGTTCCAGAAGAAAGGATTTTTGATTCCAATGTATAAGGCCTAGATTAGCCCACAATGAACTACTGTACACAGATTTGGTCTCTTGGTTTTCAAAAGGATGAAGAGGAACTGGAAGGGTTCAGAGACGATTGACGAAGGTAGTTTCTGGTCTCTAGAATGTTGAGTATGAAGAAAGGCTGAGAAGATTTAAATTCAGAGTCTAGTGAATAGCAGTAAGAGAGATGATATGATAGAACTGTACAAGTTAGTGAGGGGTTGTTGTAGGATTAATGTTGAAGAAGTTTTTCATAAAGTAGTGGGAGATGGGGGAAAACAAAAAAAAGTCATCCCTGGAAGCTGTATAAGGAGAGTGTGAGCAAGAGAGTGGAAAACAGGTTTTTTCATGGAGAGTTGTGAATGGATTGGAATGCATTGCCTGAAAGTGGTGTCTGCAGAGAATTCTGAATGTATTTAAAGCACAGTATGATGAGCTGTGCATAACAAAGGGACCTCCCCAGTGAGTCTGACTTCATGGGGGTCTTAAGAGGGGTGATATGAAAGAGATGTGCAAGTTGGTGAGGGGATGTTGTAGGATTAATGTTGAAGAGGTTTTTCAAAGTAGTGGAAGATGGAAGCTGTATAAGGAGGGTGTGAGCAAGTGGGAAACAGGTTTCTTCATGGAGAGTTGTGAATGAATTAGAATGCATTGCCTGAAAGTGTGGTGTCTGCAGAGAATTCTGAATGTATTTAAGGCACAGTATGATGAGCTGTGTGCATAACAAAGGGACCTCCCCAATGAGTTTGACTTCGTGGGGATCTTGGGATAATAATAATAATAAATTTATGTTATTTAAATTAAGGGGATATTAAATCCCACATTGTTTTAAAACTGAATGAGAAACTCAAAGATTGGAATCAGAGAGTTTCATGCCAAATATAGTAAACTATAAAAGTATCGGCGATTACTAGCATGAGCTAATACAAGTAGTCCTAGTACGTAGTACAATCTCGGACAACTTGCAGCAGAGGTAGTAAAGTTCTGATCGCTATTCTTGGTATTTTCCATAATGTAAAAACACATTTCCTAGGAAATGTATGCTGTTATTACATTATGGTGAGAGGTCACTACCCAGACCGGTTTCAACCTTTTTTGAGGTTTCATCAGTGAGTAGCTAGACCAAATAGATACCAAAGGGTAGCAAAAAGAACTTATATACTCTGCTATAGGAGTTGTCAAAAAGGTGCAACCATTAAGTTACTTAAATATAAAGAGCCCATAGGCTTCATTTCGGCGATATAAACATTATTTAAATTAAGGGGATATTAAATCCCACATTGTTTTAAAACCAAATGAGAAACTCAAAGATTGGAATCAGAGTCTTGCCGAATATAGTAAACTATAAAAGTATCAGCGATTACTAGTGTGAGCTAATGCAAGTAGTCCTGGTGCATAGTACAATCTTGGGCAACTCGCAGCAAAGGTGGTAAAGTTCTGATCACTATTCTTGGTATTTTCCATAATGTAAAAACACATTTCCTAGGAAATGTATGCTGTTATTACATTATGGTGGGAGGTCACTAATCAGACAGGTTTCAGCCTTTTTTGAGGCTTCATCAGTGAGTAGCTAGACCAAATAGATACCAAAGGGTATAGCAAAAAGAACCTATATACTCTACTATACGAGTTGTCAAAACTGAAAACTTTTAAATATTTAAGTAATAAATTTATGGAAAATAAAACAAAAGAAACTGTGGGGGGGGGGGGGGAATCATGGGAATCAGAAAAGGAAAATGGCAGGAAATCATATGTTGAGGAGAGAACACAGAAGTTTAAATTAAACTTATTATTATTATTATTAAACAAGACCTCATGGAGTCAAAGACTCATCTAGGAGGTCCTTTTATCTCACACACATCTCATCATACCGGGTCTTAAACACATTCAAACTCCTTGCAGACACCACACTCTCAGGCAAGGCATTCCAATCATTCACAACTCTGCATGAAAAAAACCTGCCTCTCACTCCCCTACTCACACCCTCTTTATACAGTTTCCAGGGATGACCTCTGGTTCTCCCCTGATCTCCCACTATTCTTTGTAGAACTTCTCCAGCACTGATCCTATAACAACCCCTTACCAACTTATAGGTCTCTATCATATCTCCCCTCTTCCTTCTCTCCACTAGACACTGCAAATTACATCTTTTCAATCTTTCCTCATACTCGACATTCCAGAGGCCAGAAACTACCTTAGTCAATCGCCTTTGGACCCTTTCCAACATCTCTTCATCCTTCTGAAAACCAAGTGACCAAATCTGGGCACAATAGTCCATGTGTGGCCTAATCAAAGCCTTATACAATGGAACAAGAATCTCCCTACTTCTACACGTCAGTGTCCTCCTCATCATTCCCAGAAGTCTTTGTGTTGTCTTCACAATTTTGGCGATGTGTCCCCTAAATTTTAGATCCTTATCCACTATCACTCCCAGATCTCTTATTTCCTCTACTTCCAACAATATATTCTCACCAAGCATAAATTCTACATCCCATCTTTGTTTTCCAAATTTTAAAACCTTACATTTTGCAACATTGAACTCACATACCCATTTGCTTGCCCAATCACTCAATTTATTCAAGTCTTCTTGCAAGGCCACAACATCTTCACTACTCTTTATGGTTCGTCCCAACTTTGCATCATCTGCAAGCAACTGAATATCTCCATCCAAATCTTCGCCAATATCATTAATATACAAGTTAAATAGTAATGGCCCTAAAACAGATCCCTGAGGCACTCCACTAGTGACTTTCCTTTTCCTGGATATTGCACCCCCATACACAACTTGTTGATACCTCTCAGATAGCCAGTCTCCAATCCAATGCACTAATCTAATATCCAACCCCATCTGCTCTAGTTTGACAGTCAACTTATCATGAGGTACTCTATCAAAAGCTTTTGCAAAATCCAAGTATATTACTGTGTATCCTTCTCCTCTGTCCAAGGAAGCAGTCACTTTATTGTAATAAGTAAGTAGATTACTAAAACACGACCTCCCTTTAGCAAATCCATGCTGTCCATCAAAGATTATACCATTGTTGTCAACTCAACTATGGATCCTAGTTCTCACAAGCTTCTCCAACAACTTAACCACAACACCTGACACACAGATAGGCCTATAGTTTGATGCATGAGTTCGATCACCTCCTTTATGAAGTGGCACAATCTTGCCCTCCTTCCACTCTTTAGGGACTTGACCAAGTGCAAGACTCGTATTAAAAAAATATGTCAAGGCAGGTGTCA
Source organism: Typopeltis vanoorti (assembly GCF_054136105.1). Taxonomy (NCBI): domain Eukaryota; kingdom Metazoa; phylum Arthropoda; class Arachnida; order Uropygi; family Thelyphonidae; genus Typopeltis; species Typopeltis vanoorti. Next base: position 90,149,163 of record NC_143550.1, read on the forward strand.
ACTGTCTGGCACATTCCTTCAGAATACGCGGTGATATATTATCAAGTCCCACAGCCTTATTTACATCTAGTTTACTCAACTCCCCAAACACCTCTTGCTTACTTACAGTCAGTCTCTCCTCCCCATCATCAACTGCTCTTAATCTCTCCATGAAGTCACATTCACAAGATTGAAAGATCTTTATGAACTGCTCATTAAGTATCTCCACCACACATTCTGCAACAGCTGTCTTTATACCATTTCCTCCAATCAATGTCATCCTTCCATAATCATTCTTTCTTTTGCTGGCTACATATCGAAAGAACTCCGTAGGATTCTTTTTAGCTTCATTAGCTAACTGCTGTTCATACCTCTCTTTAGCTACTCTCACCAACCAAGTCACTCTCCTTGCCTGGTCTTTGTAGAACTCATGAAATTGGTTACTTCCACTTCTCTTATGCTGCCTCCACAATGCCCTTTTTCTCTGTTTTGAATGCTTAATCTCTTTATTCATCCATCTCACACCTAACTTATTTAACCTTCTCACCGGTGGTATACATTTAGACATTGCATCCACTAAATATTTTTTGAAAATCCCCCAAGCTGCATTGATCTCTTTTCCAGCTAACTCCTCATTCCATGCTACACCTGCAAGCTGTCTCCTGGGCTCTTCATAATCACCCCCCTTGTAGTTCCACATATACCCTTTTTTCACAGGGGTCCTTGCACTGCTGGTAACCACCCAAGTAATCACCTCATGGTCACTTTCACCAATTGGTGGATGATTTGATACCTCATTGATAATTACATCCTCCGATGAGATGACCAAATCCAAGACCCTTAATCCTCTTGTGCCCTCTGTTACATACTGTCTCAGGTAGTTATCCCTCAAAAACTCAAGAAACTCATTTTCTTTACTTCCAGTTGCTATCTCTTCATTCCAGTCTATATTGCCATAATTAAAATCACCCATAATGATCACCCTTTTCTTATTTGCTTGGCTTATTTGACTATACATTTCACTATCACCACCATCCACATTACCAGGTCTATAACAACATCCCACCAAGTATTTGATTCTATTCACCTCTATCTCACACCATACTGCCTCAAAACCACTGGCCCCATTTCCCTCTTGCATCTCTACCTTGTATGGACATAACTCTTTCTCTATCATCAATAGCACTCCGCCTCCCTTTTTACTCCTTCTATCCTCACGAAATACATCATACCTTTCCATCTCTATTCCTGTCAGGATGTCATCCTCATCTAACCATGTCTCACTTATTCTGACAATCTCTGGGTGCACAGACGCAATTAGTGCAACCATTTCATCCGCCTTGTTTCTTATACTTCTAGCATTGGTATACAAACACAACAACTCATTTCTGGATCTACAGCTAGTTCCACTGATACCACTCACTCGATGTGATCTCTCCATGCTGGACTGGGGCCCCTTTCTGCTTCTTTATTTTAGAACCCTTTGCAATTCCATCTGTTTCCTTTTGATCCCTGATCATCCCATCACTTTCCTGCCTACACATTCTCTCACCTCCTCTTGGAGCATCCACCTTTCTCATGCTGTGTATCCCTGTCCACCCTGAGCCTCGCCGTTTCCCTGCTCCTCTTGCACACCCATTCTCTCATTTTCTATACTCATACCACTCACTTCCACATCCATTTCCACTCCTTCAATCTCTCCTGTCTTACTCTCCTGCTCTTCCACATCACTCCCCTCTTTATCTGATTCATTCTCTCTATTCACTTCTCTACCTTCCAGCAGCAGTCTCTCCAAGCGACTCACACCATAACCACTCAAATGCAGTCCATCGCTCCCATACAGCTCACTTCGTCCCTCAAACTCATTCCACACATTAACAAGCTGTACTCCCATCTCCTCACACATTTCAGCCAGAATATCATTCATAATCCTTGCTCTCCACCTCATTTCACCACAATCATACCTAGGCAACACACTGACCACCCTTCCTGTCACACTATTCTCCTTTATCTTTCCAAGCAGTCTCCTGACATTCATTTTGACATGCTCTTTGTTCTCTCTCAAATCATTTGTACCAATTAATACAATTAACTCTTTTGCTCGTTCCCGCCTCATATTCAATGCCTCAATCACTCTACTCATTTTACCGCCTGGAAAACATACCTTGTGCATTTTATCCTCTAGCACACCTTTAATAATGGAGTCGCCATACAACGCCACTCGCTCATCTTTTGTTAACTCTTTCATGCCATCATGATTTATTTTAATAGTTTTGACCTGAATTCTCTTAATTTCATTCCGCATCCATTTCATTTCTTGCTTCATCCAATCCAATTCACCTTCTGAACCTCGCGACACATTCACTCTATCATTAAATCTTTCTAACTCTCGACCCCCTCTTCTCACTTTCCCTCTCATTCATCCTTCTTTGTTTCTGTACTTTCGGTCCAACATACGTCCAACTTTCGCTATCATTCTTCTCACTTTTACTGTCATTCATCTTTCTTTGGTTCAGTACTTTCGTTCCAACATGCGTCCAACTTTCGCCATCAGTCATTCTTATTTTTTCGCTACCATTCATTCTTTCGATTTTTTTTACTTGCGATTTCTGCACCACGCCATTTCTACTTTCATTCGTTCTCTCAATTTCGTTTCTTTCTGCCTCACTTTCGTCCCTTTTAACATCCGTTATGGTTGTCAAATCGCTCTTTTTCTTTTTTCCTGATTTTTTAACATTTTTTCGCCTGTCTTTCTCGCCATCCTTCTCTTGCAAACGTGCACTCGCGACACAAACGGTACTAGCACTTTCTGTCATCAACTTCATATTCGCATTCATCAATTCCTCGTTCAGGTCACATTTCGCACACACCCTTCTTCCATCCGCACTAAACATCCACAAATCATTTATGTAATCGAAGGAATACATATAACAGACCTCACACTTAACGAACCGACTGAAATCCAAATTAAAATCATGGAATGACAATGCCGCCGCCATTTTTTTTTTTTTTTTCTCTGCAGGTTACTAGGTCTAATATTAACGTTTTCGTATTTAGTTTAAGCAAGAAAAATAAAACCCAAATTAATAATATCGGTAGCGTACAACGTTTACAGCCGCTCTTACTTAAACAATTACGCATATATACTTAATTGTTCCTAGTAAAACTTATCTGAATCAGGAGCTCTTCAAAACACGTTCGTAGCGCTTGACCCCAAAGACTTGACCCCTAAACTTGCTAAGAAATTATATTTTTGTTTTATTATTAATCCAAAGTTTGTGCAAGAGGTATCTTCATGACCAGGCTATTTGTATACAGAGGCAGATGAATTCACATGAATTGACTTAATATTCTGTAATGCAAAGCCCACATGTATAATGCTACATTATGGAGGGCCATTAAACTGATTTCGACCTTTATTAAGATCTCATCAGTGGGAAACAAACCCAGAAGAGATAGCAAGGTTGAATTAATGCAGAAATCATATTTCTGCATTAATTCAAATTTGGATTAGACTATCTCTAATCGAAAATACTCTGGATTAGAGATGGTCAAGTTAAACAAGAATATATTTCTTAGTAAGTTTAAGTTGGTGAATTCTGCCCACTTCTGTCATGGAATTCAACCCTATCAATAGCAGAATTGCTCTAGTCCACCTGAGAGGAAAACCACTCAATATCACCATCATACAGGTCTATGCCCCAACCACAGATCACAAGGACTCCGAAGAAGAGGAGTTTTATGGTCAACTTAATGCAACAATCACCAGAGTGAATAGAAAAGGTGTTTTGATTGTACAGGGCGATTGGAATGCCAAAAATGGAACACACATCAGCAAGGATTATCTCCCATTTGTCAGACCATATGGCTATGGGGGAGACAAATGATAGAGATTTTGAATTGATCAATTTTGCCTCACAAAATGAACTTACAATTACTAACACTCTATTTCCCCATAAACCTTCCAGAAGATGGACATGGACTTCACCTGATGGTAAAACACACAACCAAATTGACTTTATCCTTGTAAGCACAAGATTTAAAAACTCCATCAACCTCACAAGAACCAGATCATTTCCTGGTGCCTACATTGGCAGCGACCACAATATGGTCATCGCAACTGTGAATATAAAAATGAGGGAAAGATTACCTACAAAATCAACTCATAAAAGATATAATATAGAAAAATTAAAACATCCTCAAATAAATACACTATATAAATACAAATTAAAACAAATTTTTAACACAAGCTTCAAGAAACATAATAGTATCGAATCTAAAACCAAATACTTCTCACAAAAGATAACTGAGACAGCTGAAGAAATCCTTTAGTCGCATAAGTCCAATATTTTGGACTTATGCGATGAAAGAAGATATTTGAAATCTCATATTAATAGTGGTGATAATAGAGAACAGTATAAAAATATTACTAAGATTATTAAAAAAGAAATCAAACATGCTAGAAACTTATGGATATTGGATGAATGCAAAAATATAGAAGAGGACTTAAATAAAAATAATTCTAAAAGTGCTTTTCAAATTATCAATAAGCTAACCAAACCTTTTACCACAATTAATTGGAGCATAGAAGATGAAGATGGAACTCCTATCACGGATAACCAGAAAATAATTGATAGGAAATGTTACACAACCAAGCTTTTCCAAAAGGACCCTCAACTGACCAATGATATTTTGGATGGAATTTTGCCAGGAGGTTCGGAGAAAGGAGATTACCAGACATTAAAAGAAGAAGTTATTGCAGCAGTTAGCTCTTCAAAAATTGGAAAATCACCGGGAAGTGATGGTGTCACAGTGGAACTGATACTCGAAGGAGGTGACATCATCATAGACACCTTGCTAAATTTATTCCAGAACGTATGGAACACAGAGACTTGGCCTTCTGATTGGCAGACTTCTGTCCTTGTACCTATCCCTAAAAAGGGAAACAGCAATAAATGTAGCAACTATGGAACAATAAGCCTTATTAGTCATCCAAGCAAAATCCTGTTAAAAATACTATTGTCAAGAATCGAAAAGAAAATAGAAAGCAGACTACCAGATGAACAAGCAGGTTTCCAGAAGTCCAGAAGTACTTAGACCTTCAAAAAGCTTTTGATTCAATATGGCACGAGGCATTATGGAAAATTTTAGAACATTATGGTATTGACAACAATATCATTAGGATTATTAAATCTCTTTATTCTGTTAGATCCTAATTGAAGGAATCTTGGAAAGAAATCATTCATTTAGGGTCTAACATATAAAAATTGCAAACATAAAGAAATATCTGGGGGTGCTTAAGGGTCAAAGCTGTATAACTGAGAGGAGACCTCCACATAGCCTTTAAAGGAATGCGGAGAACCGACCAGGGCTTCTGACCTAATGTCCAATCCTCACCTTCTCGTGGTGCACCCTGTTGGGTATCTATTTTGATACTGAACGAACGAGGATGGGCTGGCAATTTGGGATTTAGCCGACCAAATTGTATTCTTATTGGTTAAACCAAAATAAAAAATGATGGTACAACATGACAAAATTTCATGCCGGCTGGGGCGTCGCCCGGTTAAACAAGGCCCCCGTTGTTTTCACCAGGAACCAGGGCGAACAGCGAAAAGTCAGCTACTGGAACAAATCTGAAAACAAACCCTAACTCAATATCACCAGAGTTAAAGATCGGTACTATCAACGTAAGAAGCCTGAATGGCAAAGAAATGGAGCTAGCTGAGGAATTAGATAAGTACCAGATCGACATAATAGGGGTGACTGAAACAAAAAAGACCAAAACTGGTGAGATCTTTCTGAGCAATAAATACAAAATGTTATATTCAGGCAATGACAATCAAGGAAAAGAAGGAGTAGCCATAGTATTCAACACAAAATACGAGGCTAATCTTCTTGAATGGCAGTCAGTCTCAAGTAGAGTAATCTGGGCAAATATGAGAATGGGGAACTGGACAATGAGACTTATTTGTGCCTATGGTCCCACAGAAGGTTCTACTAAGGAAGAAGTGGAAGAATTTTTTGAGGCTTTAGAAAAAGCAACAGACACAATGAAAAAGGAAAAGTTGGTCCTTGTTGGGGATCTAAATAGCAGAGTAGGAAATGACTGCGAGACATACAAAAATATTTTGGGAAAATTTGGAGAAAAGAGCAAAGCTAATAATAATGGCAAATATCTGTTGGATTTCTGCTCAGGACATGGACTGGTTATTACTAACACCATGTTCCAACATAAAAATGTGCACAAATTCACTTGGAGAGAAGAGGCTAGGAATAAGAAAAGTCTCATTGACTATGTTATTGTTGATAGTGATGTTTTCTCCCTGGTGCAGGACACCAGAGTGTACAGAGGATTTGAAATTGGAAGTGATCACTTTTTAGTCTTGAGCAGGATAAAATTGAATTTCATATTGAAAAGAATAACATGTAAGAAAGTTTTAAAGCGAATAAAAGTTGAGCAGCTCTCAGATGTGAACTGTAGACTAAAATACAGAAATATTATTGAAAAGAAAATGAAAGAGTTTGAGAACAGGAATCAAACATTGGAGATTCAGTGGCAAACTCTGAAGGAAACATTGATTGATTCTGCCAGAGAGGCATGCGGTGAGGTTGTGTGCAAGGATAAAAAAATCAGAACTCCCTGGTGGACACAGGAAGTTAAAGAGGCAGTGAAGGAAAAGAAGAAAGCATATCAAAAGTTCCTGGCAAATAAGTCAGCTTTTACTCTTACAGAATACAGAGACAAATGTAAGAAAGCTAAACAGTGTGTAAAACTAGCTAAACAAAAGTCATAGGAGGACTTTGGCAAGAATATAGAAAATAAATATCAAGAAGGTGGCAAAATATTCTGGAGGTTGTTGAAGAAGCTTAGGAATGGAGGAAAGAGTGCTGTAAAAGGAATTAGAGATGATAAAGGTGAAATGAAAACAGGAGAAAAAGATATCCTTGAAGTATGGAGTAATTACTTTGAAAAACTGCTAAATGAAACAAGCAGTGATGACAGCACAGTGATAAAAAACACTGACCAGGCATGCAGTCAGGAATACATATCCATACATGAAGTAGAAAAAGCCATCAAAGGCTTGAAATGTGGAAAGGCAGCAGGAGTAGATGATATTCGACCAGAAATGCTGAAGTATGGTGGTATAAGAGTCTTACAGTGGCTGCACTGCATGGTTCAGAAAGCCTGGACAGAGGGACGAATTCCCGATGATTGGAGTAGAGCTCTCATAGTACCCATATATAAAAAGGGAAATAAAACTGAATGTGAGAATTACAGAGGTATTTCCCTACTGAGTGTTCCTGGCAAGATCTATGCAAGTATACTTGAGAAACAGTTGAGAAGAATTGTGGAAGAAAAGCTTGGTGAAGAACAAGCTGGATTCAGGCCAAATAGAGGCTGTCAGGATCAGATCTTCACTTTACGACAAATAGTCGAGAAAGCATGGGAATATAACAAAGATCTATATTTAAGTTTTGTCGATTTGGAAAAGGCATATGACAAGGTGCCAAGAGAGAAGCTATTCAATACACTGCAGTTATATGGTGTCAATGGGGCATTATATCAAGCAATACTTAGTCTTTATTTGAGTTGTGAGTCAGCTGTTAGAATTGAAGGAAGTACAGGAAGATGGTTTAATGTTAAATCTGGTGTGAGACAAGGATGTACATTATCCCCTCTGTTATTCATTATCTATATGGATCACATTATGAAGGAATGTGGTATTAAACCTGATATCAAAATTGGAGATGTTAATGTCAGCTCTTTGCTTTATGCGGATGATGTTATACTTCTAAATAAATCCACTACAAGTCTGCAAGATTCTCTGACTAAATTGAATAGTTGTTGTAATAGATATGGTATGAAGGTCAGCAATAAAAAGACAAAGACAATGAAAATAGGCAGAATCATTGAAAATGTCAACTGTGTTGTGAATGGAGAACCTGTGGAACAAGTAAAACAGTTCAGCTACTTAGGCACAATTTTTACTGAAGATGGTAAACTAAATATAGAAATAGACAACAGAATCAGCAAAGCTGGTATCGTGGGAAGTCAATTGAATAAATTCATATGGAATAAGAAAGAAATTAGTTGGAACACTAAATTAGCTGTATACAAGACAGTGTTCAAACCAGTTTTAACTTATGGATCTGAGAGCTGGGTCAGAAGTAAAACACTTGACCAAAGACTAGAGACCGCAGATATGAGAGTCCTGAGAAAGATTAGAGGCGTGAACAGATGGCATCAATGGCAATATCATATTAAAAATGAGGATATTAGGAAAGAACTCGACATTGTCAGTATCCAGGAATGTGTTAGCAGAGCTAATCTCAGGTGGTATGGTCACTTAAATAGAATGGGAGAGGAAAGATTAGCAAAACAAGTGTTCTATGCCAGGTTGGCAGGAAAACGACCCAGAGGAAGACCAAGATATAGGTGGATTGATACGGTACAAAGTGCCTTAGACGATAGAAATATAAGATCTGATGATGTTGGAGTCTTGACAAGTAACAGACTGATTTGGAGGAAAATTGTAGATAGGAAGTTAGTAATGATGTAATTTTTTCATGTAGTACTGTCATATCCTGTACACCCCTTGAGGGTACATGGCAGGAATTTGATGATGATGATGATGATGATGAAGAAATATCTGCACATCAGTTGTAATTAAAAGTGAAACTTCCTCACTTTATGTAAAAATTTGTATTCTTTATTTAAGCACCTTATATTTAAGCTATTGTGATTAATTTGAGATTTCATTTTATATGTCTTAAAAAGGAGGGATAATGTGAATTAAATTTAAGCCTTACTTAAGCTATGTAAAATCTATTGTGAGTCATCATAAAGCCGTTAAGTATTAATTCCTGGAAGGCCTAAAGCTACATGCGTATAGCGTAACGCTGGCAGGTATAGCTTATTCGAAAATCACGTAACCATGTATTCCATGAATCTGAGTATATCAGCATCGTAGAAATGAAGGATAAGCCAAAAAGTGAAATTAGTAAGGATCGTGCAAAAAGGGGCTGAAAAAGAGGGTGCTCTATAGGAGTATAAAAGGGGGGGTTGAGCCTGGAACACAGGGAATTCTCCTGATCTCTTGTCATATCGTTTTCCTGTTGGGTGGTTCAGAAGTTGGCGGGCAGTTTCGCATAAGGGGGGTGAAGTCTGTGATGTTGGGAAGCGAGCGTTTGTAAAGAAATGAAGCTGGATTCTATGCAAAGCTGAAGGTAAAAATTTCAGTCCTAGCAGAATCAAGCCGTCACTGAAAAGCCCCATTGAGTTGTTCCTCAAACGCAAAGATTTTGAGTCCGTTTCCAGCAAAAAGAATGAAGATAGCGTAACCCTAACCCCTACATTGGTGTATAGACAGCCAAAATAGATGAGAAATATCCAGACTAACAACGTGGTGCAGAACGACGTGGAAAAAAGTCGGTACGGTGCTATTGCTCTAATTTTGTGTGAATGTTCATTAGAAGAAAGAAGATTGCTTACGATTGTGAAATTAAGAACTTTATAGTAAGGAACTCTGTGGACAGTCACTATTTCGAAAGTTAGCCTCGTTTGTGAGTAAGAAGAATTGTTTAGGAGAGATCTTTTGTAACTTGTATGTGATAGGATTAACTTGATGCGATATGAAAGGTACAATTTAGTGTCTCAGTAACATTAGAATGGTTGATAGTTTGTTCTTACGAGAAATACTACTGAAAGGAATATGCTTAACTTAGCATCGTTTACTTTTTTATTCCAATGTGTAATTACTGTGTTTAGCATGCCTTATAAGTTTTAACTAGTTTTGAATGTGTTAATCTCTTAGTTTGAGTTTATTTTAGTATTGAGCATAATTAAGTGTATGAGTTTTGTAATGTGTATTAGATATTCCAATAAACATGTCATATTTTCCTGAACCTGAGTCATGCCTGATTACGATTCCAAATTACCACTTATAAAAATAAAACCTATTTTGGAGGGAAGGATTTAGTGAGTGAATATAAATATAGATTTAGGTCACGACTGCAATAATCTAGATTTATACGGCAGTTAAAATAAGATATTGTGTAGATAATTTTCAGACTCTAGTATTGTATCCCTGAGTAAGGATCTTTTCTGCTATAGGATACTGGCTGGCGCAGCAAAATATAAATTCGCCAGTATCCGAAGAGGAAACAATCCTAGAAATAAAAATAAGATTAAAGTAAGAGAAGAAAGAATAAATAACGAAAGATAAATATATAACAAAAGAGCAGCCGGTAGGATTTTGATTGTACAAGGTTTTAAGTAAAGGAAGGATAGATATAGAAATTAAGAATAAAGCATAATTAAATATAGAACATTGACATAAAGATATAACGATAGAACAACTTTTTAACAATTCCTCATCTGATATGAGAATTGATATTAAAAATTACAGGAGTGAACCATTCTGGGTAGAACGGGGGGTAAGACAGGGATGCATCTTGTCCCCTCTTATTTTTAATTGTTTTCTGGAATATGTCATAGATGAAGTTCTTTATGAATATGACACTGGAATAGTAGTTGGCAGACTAAGAATAAATAACTTATGTTTCGCTGACGATATCGATCTTCTGGCAGAAAGTGAAGAAGAATTACAAGAGATAACCAGCCGTGTTTTTGGAACATTAAAAAAATATGGATTATATATAAACCTACAAAAAACAAAAACAATGATAACCTCAAAATCAGACATTGAATTCTTAGAGATACAAACTGGCAATAAGCAAATTGAGAATGTAAAGAAGTTAACCTTATCTAGGAAGCACGTTGAGTCAAGATGGTCATTCAAAAACCGACATTAAATACCGAATTGCTAAGGCAACCGTGGCCCTACAAAAGTTAAAACCATTGTGGGGAGATAACAGAATAGCAATCACAACCAGACTAAGACTAATTGACACCTTGGTGAATTCTGTCCTTTTGTATGGTTGTGAGGCCTGGACTTTATTAAAGGAAGATGAGAGGAGACTCCTGTCTTTCGAAATGAAAACTTACAGAAGACTTTTGAGAATTCCCTATACCACTCACGAAACCAATGAAAATGTCCGAAAACTGATTGACTCAATAGATGGGAGAAAAAGGGAAAATATTCTGACAGTCATCAGAAGAAGACAGATGAAATGGTTTAGACATGTGGAGAGGGCTAATGGCATTCCAAAGCAAACCCTAGAAAGAATTGTTCCGGGATCAAGGATTAGGCGCCGACCTCGATTAAAATGGACTGATAACATCAAAAAATGGACAAATTCCTCCCTTTCTCAACTGACATCAAGAACAAGAGACCAAGACGACTGGAGGAGGCTAGCAAGGAGTATCACCTACCAGCCATGAATGACCCAACGGTTCATTTAGGACTATGGGAGAAGAAGAAAGGTTAAGTTAATTCATAACCAAATGAAAAAACTTTTACAACAAAGGATTGTAGGAACCATACATAAAGCACACAAAATGCCAATGTGAAAGTACAAATGCAAATCATAACGGCAAATATAAGAAAAATCTAGCAGAGCATAAAATTATAAAAATCTAGAATTAACATTTAAATTTTGAAAGGTCATATTTGCTTAAATTACTGTCATTTACCTGAAATCTTCATAACGAATGACTAAATATGTTATTACAAATAAAATAAAAAATTTAGACATGTTCAATATAAATTTCACATCTTCCATAAGAATTAGTTAATGGTTATCTTGATCACTTAATAGAAACATAGGTAGGTCTGTTCTAAACAGACATGTAAAAAACATAAATAATAAATTACATGATAACCACAGTAATTAACTTTAATGAAATAAAGGTACAAATATTTTGTACTGAAATTAACAGAACATCATCAGTGTAGACAACAAGCAATTCAAAGGAATGGAATACAAAGTACATAACAGTCGGTGGATTGCCAATTAAAAACTGTTGCTGCATGCTAGAATTAATATTAATAAAATATTATTAAATAATTCTTAAAAACTATTTCTTTGATGGTTACATAAGATAAGAATCTCCCAAACTTTTGGGAGAGAGAGACAATCATTACAATTCAGATGTGGACGATGCCCATTCACTTATAGGTAAGGTATGATCTTGTCTATAACATGTGAAGATGTATAGTAAACAAAAAAAAAAAATAGAAGTTCTAATAAGTTTGTTTTTTAACAAGTACTCTACTCAAAATTACCTTGAGGAATATGTATAATCGCAAGGGTAAATCCTGCAATAACATCCAATAATATGCTTTCTTTGATTTGATATTGTGGCAACCACACTATTACAGGAAACAGCCTTTTGAAAAAATTAGCAACTCCAGTTATAGAGCATGTGCAACCATGCTTTAAAACTTGGTGTACCTGTAAAATAATGTGAGTGATAAAATTCAGTCTGAATATGAGATGAAACTATTAGGAAACAAACTTTCATGTTAATTAAAATAATCTTAAACATTGGCTGCAAAAAAAAAAACTATAATCCAAATAATTTAAAACTATATGAAGGTTCAAAATTATGAAAGAATACACATATATAGTATTTTGATAAGCAAATAAATCTTCTAATTTTCTACATCAATAGGCAGAATATCCATTCACTAAGTAGCTCACTAGGGTCGCTGAAGCACGTGGTGGGTGATTTGCGCGGTGGTAGGGAAAAGTGTTTTTTTAAACAGTGTATAGTGTGAATTCTTTTGTGAATGGTACTGCATTTTTTCCTCAGTAACACAAGTGTTATTTAGTGGGTGTGCTTTTGGAGTTTTGTTGTTACCAAGAAGCCCAGATCACCGTCGGCAGCATTGTGGTGGAAGAGAAGATAAGTTTTCGCTATCTAGTATAGTTGATTATAGCATTATATTTATATTTAGCATTTATTTATTTATATATATATCTGTGATACAGTGTTCATATATATTTTTTGGTGATTAGTTTAGTAGTTACGTACTTGGCAGTAAGGAATGATGGCGGATGCAACTGCAATCATAAATGGCATGTCATCGAGTTCTCTGCCATTTAAGAACTCTATTATATGTAATATAATAAAGGACTTTGTGGCATGCAGTAATTGCGGCATGTATGCTTCCTGGAAGTTGGATATGTGGTGGATGAGAGAAGGGGGGAGTGTGTATATGCATAAAATGCAGACAGGGGAGGAAATTAATGAATTTGATATATCGATAACCGACCTAGTTGCTTCAGAGATGGGAAATGAATGTCGGGAGACAGATAGTGTGATAGGAGAGAATGATGAATGGGAGACGAGTAGTGTAATTAGGAGATAATGATGAACGGGAGACGAGTAGTGTGATAGGAGAGAATGACGAACAGGAGATGAGTAGTGTGATAGGAGAGAATGACGAGCAAAGTATGAATGAGAAAATAAGAGTCAGGAGTGTGGAAGGCTTGAATGAAGTTTACGGAGATGGTTTTGATTGGGTAAAAGAATGGTGAGTAAGAGTGACTAACTTGCAGAAAGGAATAGATGAGTTGAAAGAGGAGGTGGAATATCTTGTGAATGAGATGAGAAGTATGAAAGATGAGATTAGGAGAATGGAAGAGATGTATGCAAGGCAAATCAGAGTAGGAGTGAGAGAAAGTTTTGGGAATGATAGAAGAGGAGAGAATAGAAGCAGTAGGAGAGAGAGAGAGGTTTTGGGAATGATAGAAGAAAAGATTATAGAAGCAATAGGAGAGAGGGAATGAGAGACGGGTTTGGGAATGATAGAATAGGAGAGTATAGAAACATTAGAAGACAGGGAATGAGAGAGAGGGGTATGGAAATGATAGAAGAGGAGAGAATGGGAACAGTAGAAGAGAGGGAAGGAGAGAGAGAGAGAGTTATGTGAATGATAGAAGAGAGAATAGGATAAGTGGAAGAGAGAGAGAGAATGAGAGAGAGGTATGGGAATAAGAGAAGAGGAGGGAATTGGAACAGCAGAAGAGATGGAATGAGAGAGAGGTATGGGAATAATAGAAGAGGAGGGAATTGGAACAGTAGAAGAGATGGAATGTGAGAGAGAGAGAGTTATGGGAATGATGGAAGAGGAGAGAATAGGATAAGTGGAAGAGAGAGAATGAGAGAAAGGTATGGGAATAATAGAAGGGGAGGGAATGGAAACAGTAGAAGAGAGGGAATGGTAAGAGCTGTAATGTATGGCGACTCAATGGTCCATGGATGTGCAAGATAGGATGCGTGAGGAGTGTTTGCCTGGAGGAACAATAGAAAGTGTGGCTATGGCATTTAAGAGGAGTGAAAGGGTGGATGAGATGATTGTGATGGTAGGAACAAATGTCTTGAGAGGTAATGTAAATTGGGCAGCGAGAGATATGAGATTCTTGCTTGAGGTAGTACGAAAGAAGACGCAGAGAGGAAAGATAGTGTGCATGTTGCATAGGTATGTGATGATCTGAGCAGAAGTGTAGTCATAGTGAATAACATAATAGCTAGAATGTGTCAGAAGAGAGGATGGAATATGTGGATGCTTGGACAGCGTTTGAGAACAGAAGGGAATTGTATGCGAGAGACCACTTGCATTTGAATGAGGAAGGACGTAGGCATCTAGAGAGATTGCTGTTCTGAACGAGTCAGTGTGTCAATGCAGGGAAACTAGAATGCCCAAGGTTGATGGTAGCAGGGGTGGCCTCTTGTCAGAAAGGGCGGGCACTTGGGAGAAGGGGGACAACATCAGGTAGTGCTGAGGCCAGTGGAGTCTAAAGGGGATAATGCTGGGTATAGAAATAGTGGCATTTTTATGCTATATACTAATGCCAGAAGTATCCGGAATAAAGGAGAGAAATTGGTAGTGCTAATAGCATCAGCCTGGCCGAAGATTTCGGGATCATTGAGACATGGTTGATGGAAGAGGATATAATAAGAGGAATAGAAGTAGCAGGGTGCAGCATTTTTTGGCAGGATAGAAAGGGAAAGCATGGTGGTAAAGTACTGCTTATGTCCTCTAAGATTGGAGGCTTTGGAAGGCATGATTTCGAAAGCACATAGTGTGAGGTACAGATAGGCAAGACAGGATATTTAGTGGGGGTGTCGCTATAAACCAAGGAGTACAGAGGGTGGGGACCAGGAGATGTTTAGACAGTTGAGCTTGGCAAGTGCAAGAAGAATGATTGTTATGGGAGATTTTAACTACAGCAGTATATATTGGGGAGAGGAAGATGCATGTAGCAATAAGGGAATGGAGTTTCTAGAATTCTTGAAAGATAAATATCTTAGGCAACATGTAATAGAGGGAACAAGAGGTTCAAGAGTTTTCAATTTCATCATAGCATCAGAAGAGCTGATAAGTGAAATGACATCGCTCCCACCAGTTGGAGAAGAGAGAGTGACCATGTCATTTCGACTTGGAAGATGAATAGACATGCAGGAGTATCAAAGAGACAGGAATATATGTGGAATTAATTGGAAGGCCAGGATATAATTAGTGCTTGGGAAATTGTGAAGGAATATTTGTTAGCAGCAATAGTAAGCTGTATTCCACAAGTGAAGAAAAGGACACAATTTGGTGTAAAGTGGATGACAAACAATATTAAACAGGAGCTGCATGTGAAAAAGAGGCTATAGAAGAGATATAAGGAGACAGGTGAAGAGCAGATGCATGAAGAATATAAGACACAGGCCAGGAGAGTCACTAGTATGATTAGGAAGGCAAAACTGAAATATGAGAAGAGATCGGCCTAAGATCCAAAGAAAATCCTAGGGAATTCTTTAGCTACGTGGCCAGTAGGAGGAGAAATGACTGTGGAAGAATGACATTGTGGGATTAAAAATGAGAATAGAGTGACTGATGCAGAGGACATAGTGGAATTGTTCAATGAACACTCTATTGGTGTATTTCATCCTGGAGGCGTAAATTTTAATACTAGAGGGATAGGGCAGGTTCGAGGTTTAGAGGTGCAGGAGGAGAACGTTTTCCAAATACCGAGTACTCTGGATGTCAGTAAAGCTATGGAACTGGATGGTATTTCACCACAAGTTTTGAGAGAATGTGCGAAGGAAATGACAGCTCCTTTGACCTGGCTTTTCAGTGAAAGTCTGGCTACAGGAAAGGTGCCCATGGAATGGAAGGAAGGTAAGATAGTGCCATTGCATAAGGGTGGTAGCAGACTGGAAGTGTCTAATTATAGGCGAGTTTGTGTGTCATCAGTAGTTGTTAAGATTTTGGCAAAATTAGTTAGGGACCGTATATAACATTGGGCAGATGAGGGTAATGTTATCTATGAGAGTCAACATGGATTTGTGAAGGGAGGGCTTTTGTTTTAGCAGCCTTTTATAATAACGTTACAAGAGCAGTAGATGAGGGAAAAGCATATACTGCCATTTTCTTGGACTTTGCAAAGGCATTTGACAGAGTGCCACATGATAAGCTGATATTAACATTGCAGCACATGGGTCTGGATGTCGGGTTGGTCAACTGGATTCAGGATTGGCTGTCCAATAGGAATCAGAAAGTTGTGTATGGTGGAACAGTTTCAAGGAGGCAGAGAGTTAGAAGTCGGGGTCCCACAGGGCTCAGTACTGGGACCTATATTGTTTAACCTTTTATATCAATGACAGTGTCAGTGGATTGGAGGGGGATATTCAGTTGTTTGCAGATGATGCGAAGCTGGGAAGGGTTATTAGTAATAGTGCAGATGTGTTAGCCCTGCAAGAGAATTTGAATAAGCTAGACAGATGGGCAAATGAATGGAAGTATCGGTTTAATGCAGCAAAATGTAAGATCTTGAGGTTTGGGACACATTGATGGGACGTTGCATACTCTATTGGAGGAGATATACTGGAGGAAGTACGAGAGACAAGCAGTCTGCGGTTGATGATTGGTAGAAACCTGAAATTCAAAGGACATATTGCAAAGGTGGTGAAGGTAACACAAAGGATTGCTGCAATAATGAGAAGGATGCTAACCTGCAGAGATAAAAGAGTTATCATTCCATTGTATAAGACTCTGATCAGACCACACTTAGACTATTGTTCTCAGATTTGGTCCCCAGTTTGAAGGGCATAAATTAACTGGAAAGGGTACAGAGGCAGATAACAAAGACAGTCTCAGGACTGTACAATGTTAGTTATGAGGATCAGCTGAGGAAATGTGGACTGCAGAGTTTGGTGGATAGAAGAAGTAGAGATGACATAATTGAGACTTTTAAACTGTTGAGAGGTGGTTACAGGGTTGACACTGGGGAGTTCTTTCGCTTGGTTGAACAGCGGGAAGGAGTGATGACAAGGGGCCATCGCTGGAAGTTACGAAAGGAAAACTGTTAGCAAGAGGGTGAGGAGTGGTTTCTTTGCAGGGAGGGTGGTTGAACCGTGGAATACATTGCTTGATGGAGTAGTGAGAGCGAGAACGGTCAATGAGTTTAAGGAGTGGTATGATAAGCTTGTGTTTCCTAGGAAGGACCTCCCGCGATGAGTCTTTTTTCTTTTTACTCCTTGGAGGCCTAAATAATACTAATAATAAGTAAATGCCATAATGTGGGATCCAAAAATAAAAAAAAAACCTTACCATAGTCTTAGGTTTGTGTAAACAGGAATCAGGTAACTGAGATAAGTATAACTGGACAACAGAATATGTGTAGTAAAAAAGATCTCTAGAAGTTCTCTTGCTATATCCACCCTATATCTCTATATCACATATTGCTATATGACAGTTGGCTGCAAAAAACAGTACCTAACTATGGTTAACTATTGTGCATCAAAACCAGATGGCTAACATCTGAAGAATATATGAGAATACATGTATCCCAAACTTTTTTCAGAAAATATGGGAAAAAGAAGGGATCGTAAAGTATCATTCTAGATAAAATAAATAAATAAATACATTATATATTCCATCACTAAATATTACAGGAATTAGTTGGTTATTGCTTATGGACTGCTGAAGGTAGGGAGGTAACTGAATCAGTCAAAATAGAAGCATTACTAAGTGAACACTTTGTAAGAGTATATCATCCAGGTGGTTATATTGCAGAAATGATAGCCAAAGGCTTGTACAGGAACTGAGGTAAATGAAATGGAGGTGCATAGCATATACAAAAACCTTAACATGAATACAGCTGTTGGATTGGAATGTATACCAGCTCGAATTTTATGTGAAGCAGCGAGGGAATTGTCAGTGCTCTTGACCATATTGTTTAATCTAAGTCTCATCTCTGGGTTAGTGCAAAGAGGGGGGGGAAAATAGTTCCACTGCGTAATGGAGGCCACAGAACTGATGTAGAAAATTACCCACCAATCACCATATCAGGAGTAGTTGTCAAAGTCTTGGAGAAGTTGATCAAGGGCAAAATACAGGAATGGATAGATGCAAATGGAATACTGTATGAGGGGAGGGGAGAAGATTGAATGGTTTTGTGAAGAGTAGGTCATCTCGCAGCAACTTGCTAACGTTTTATAATACAGTGACACCTGCGTTGGATAAAGGTAATGGGTTTATAGTGATACTGGTGGACAAAGGCCTTTGACAGGATACTACATGGAATTCTAATCAGTAAACTCAGCATATGGAGATGGATATAAGATTGGTGAAATGGATAGGAGGGTGTAACCCTGCAGCACGACTCTAGGCCTGTGACTAGGATCGTGATGTAGGGTTCTGTTCTAGGGCCGCTAGTATTTAATTTGTGCATTAATGATATAGGAAAGGATCTGAGAGGAACTGTTCAGTTATTTGCTGTTGATGCAAAGTTGGGTAGATCAATAATTAATACAGATGATGTCAAAATTTGTAGAATGATTTGGACAGATTGACAGACTGGACAAAGGAGAATGCATGTCAATTTAATGTGGAAAAGTGTAAGGTTATGCATTTTTGGGTGAGACAATTACCAGCTGTATACCACATTGGTGGATGTGTACTCCTGGAAATCAAGAAAGCCAGATTCTTGAGAGTGTTAGTGGATAAGGAATTAAAGTTTAGATGGCATATAGAAAAAGTGGCTAAAATAGCTCATTAGATTACTTGGTTACTGAAGAAAATCTTGCCGAGCAGAGACAAGCAGGTTATTTATCAAGCATTGATAAGACCTCATCTTAACCACTGCGTGCAGATCTGTGTGCTTGGGTTTCTTGGGGATGAGGAGGATCCAGAGGTGAGTGACCAAGATGGTTGCAAGTCTATGGAATGAACCTTACAAGAACAGTTAAAGATTGTGGGGTACAGAAAGTGGTTGATAGGCAGAAAAGGGGGGGGGGGATATGATTGAAACATACAAATTACTGAGGAGTTTTTACAAGATTAATTCAGAGGAAATTTTTCAAAACAGGTGTGGTGATGGGAGAACTAGGGGCCATCCATGGAAACTGAATAAGAGCAAGAATGTTAGAACTAGGTTTTTTGCATGGAGAGTAATGAATGAGTGGAATGGGTTGCCAGAGTCTCTTGTGGGTGTCATGAATGAATGAGTTCAAGGCGAAATATGATAGACACTATGCAAATGTTGGATTGTTCTTGACATGATATTTAGAGTCTCCCTCAATGAGTCTAAGGACTCCTTGGAGTAGCCCATAATAATAATAATAATAATCTAAATAAATTGTTATTGAATTATACATTCAATTACTTAAATAAAGAGCCAAAAGGCTTCATTTCGGCAATGGGTAATTATTTAAATTAAGGGGGATATTGAATCTCGCATTATTTCAAAGCCAAATAAGAAACTCTAAGATAGGAATCAAAGAGTTTCATGCTGAATATAGTAGACTATAAAAGTTCAGCGAATCCATGCATAAGCCAACACCTGGTAGTACAAACTAGGGAAATTCGTTGCAAAGGTGGAGTAAGTTCCAATCACTGTCCTTGGTGTGTTTCCATAATGTAAAACACAACTTCTAGGAGATGTATGCTGTTATACATTATGGAAGGAGGTCACTACCCAGACCGGTTTCAACCCTTATTGAGGTCTCATTAGTGAGTAGGTAGACCTGGATAATACTCAGGTTGTAGTGATGAGAACTTATATACTTTAAAATACGAGTTGCCTAAAAAAGTGCACTGAATAAATTACTGAAATAAAGAGCCAAAAGGCTTCATTTTGGCAAGGTGTTATCATTTAAATTAAGGGGATATTGAATCCCACATTATTTCAAAGCTGAATAAGAAACTCTAAGATAGGAATCAAAGAGTTTCATGCCAAATATAGTAAACTATAAAAGTGCGGCGAATCCAAGCGTAAGCCAACACCTGGTAGTACAAGGTGCACCTTTTTAGGCAACTCGTATTGTAAAGGATATAAGTTCTCATCACTACAACCTGAGTATTATCCAGGTCTACCTACTTATGGAAAAATACCAAGGACAGTGGTTGGATCTTACCCCACCTTTGCAATGAATTGCCCTAGTTTGTACTATCAGGTGTTGGCTTATGCTTGGATTCGCCGAACTTTTATAGTTTACTATATTCGGCATGAAACTCTTTGATTCCTATCTTAGAGTTTCTTATTCGGCTTTGAAATAATGTGGGATTCAATATTCCCCCTTAATTTAAATAATATACATTCAATATTTCACATTTGAAATACTGTGCTCAGGTCTGGCCAGTAGTTTCTTGGGGATAAGGAAGTGTTTGAAAGTATCCAGAGATGAGTGACCAAGATGGTGAATAGTGGAATGCATCCTATGAGATCTAATGATGATTTTTGGGTTGCAGACATTTATTAATAGGCAAAAAAGAGGGGATTATGCTACAAATGTATGAGTTACTAAAAATTTTTGTAGGAATGATATAGAAGGAATTTTTTATTACATAAGTAAGGGAGAAAACAAGAGATCACTTTGAACTGAACAAGAGTGTGGTCAGCAAGATGGAGTATCAGGTTTTGTGCTTGGAGTGATGAATGAGTAGAATAGGTTGCAATGGTTTATATTAGCTACCGTGTCGATGATTGAATTCAAAGTGAGAGAGAGAGAGAGAGAGAGAGAGAGAGAGAGGTATAATAGTTATAGTCCAGAATTAATGTAGACCACCTGCAATGAGTCTTCAGATCACATGGAGATGCCTATGTCATAATAATAATAATAATTTTCATCATCAAATTACTGACATGTATTCTCAATGGGTGTACAGGATATGATAGTACTACATGAAACAACTAACATCATTACTAACTTCCTATCTACAATTTTCCTTGAAATCAATCTGTTACCTGTGAAGACGCCAACATTATCAGATTTTATATTTCTATCTTCTAAGGCACTTTTTACTGTATCAATCCACCTATATCTTGGTCTTTTTCCTGCCAACCTGGCAGAGAACACTTGTTTTGCTAATCTTTCCTTTCCCATTCTGTTTAAGTGATCATACCATATGAGATTAACTCTGTTAACACATTCCAGGAAAAATGTGATGATAATAATTATTATAATTATCCTTATTATTTGGCCAGCCTAAATCACCAAATCTCCAATTAAAAGGTCATAGGCTTGAGTCCCACTATGAACATGGGTGTCTTTAAAAGCCTGCTCTGGATGAGCTTATATAGCTCCTTGAGTTTATAAAGGCTTGTCTTTTTAATAATAATAACAATTTTTTTTAAATAATAATAATAATAATCTAGGCAATGAGAATCATATACCATCTAAAGACATTTACAAATCCATACCAATGTTGAATTTGAACCAGCAGCTTATAGGTTAGAGAGCAGGAATTTTATCCTTATATCAGCGTGGAATTTGAACCAGCTTGAAGGTTAAAAAGCAGAAATCTCAACAACCAAGCTGGCATAGATATGTTTTCAATATTTCAATAATTAAAGGAAAGGTTTTCCAGGTTTTACATTCTCAAAAAAAAAAAAAAAGTTAGGAATATGCACAAAATTGACATCAGAGCTAGTGCCTTAAATCGAATCAAAAAACAACACAACAAAAAAAAAAAAAAAAAAAAAAAAGCGGTAATCATGCTTACCTGTTTCTGAATGGCTGCCTCACTTTCCAAAAGTCTTGGAACCGCTTCATCGAGTGTTACTTGACTTAGTGCATTTCTGTCTATCAAATAGTGAGGAATATTTTCTTTCTCATGCCTGATTAAAAAAATAAATAAAAATATTTTGCTTAAGAACAAGATTGCACTCTTCTAAAATATGTCTTCCCTCTACTGCTAGAGGTGTGGCCCAGGAGTCATAATTAATCTAATGGAAATGTGCAATTACAAAAAATTCAATATTACAATTTTGTAATAAATTTAGTTTAATCCTTTTATCCAAGTGTAAGCAAACAAAGTTTGCAACTGAAGTATCTTCAGGACTGAGGCAACTCATGGTAAAGGTGGGCCAAGCTCTCAATCACTCCTTGTCGTAGTATCTCCCATAATGCAAAGCACATCTCCTTGCGGACATGTATAATGCTATGCATTAAGGGAAGGGCCACTACTCAGATCGGTTTCAACCTTTATCGAATGTTCAAGTAAAGGTCAAACTCCAAAAACTCAGCGTTGTTCCCCTCAATAACAGGCTCACCCTGCCACTGAGAAGAACTCTCAGAACCTGTTGGCTCTACACCTGGCAGACTCACCCCACCACTGAGCAGAGCTGCTCATTTGCTCATATCTCATCTGAGGGGTAACAGCAACAGCAGAGCCTCAGTCAACTTCATGGGCTATAGCATTGCCAAACCCAGGACCTGGGTTACAGCAACAGCCAAGCCTCAGTTAAAACTTCATGGGCATTGCCATTCATCACCCAAACTTCCAACCCGTTTCAACCTTTATTGAGGTCTCGTCATTGGAAGCCAGACCCAGAGGTGGTGATACTAAGCAGAAGCAATGGAGAAGTCATTTACCTACACGAGTTATCTAAAGGTGTCTCACCTTATTATTAAATTACTCTGGATTTAGAGAAAGATGTTGGAAGTTTTTTCCACTTGGTTAGACTATAATAAATTTAGTTTAATCCTTTATCCATGTGTAAACAAACAAAGTTTGTTTGCATCTGAAAATCTTCAGGATTGAGGCAACTCGTGTTAAAGGTGGACCAAGCTCTCATCACTCCTTGTCTTAGTATCTCCCATAATGCAAAGCACACTTACTAAAGTATCTTAAAGACTGAGGCAACTCGTGGTAAAGGTGGACCAAGATCTCATCACTACTTGTCTTAGTATCTCTCATAATGCAAAGCACATCTCTTTGCAGTCATGTATAATGTTATGCATTAAAGGAAGAGCCACTACCCAGACCGGTTTCGACCTTTACTGAGGTCTTGTCAGTGGGAGCCAGACCAAAAGGTGGTGATACTACGGTGGAAGCAACGGAGAAGTCATATTTACCTATAAATTACTCTGGATTTAGAGAAAGATGTTGGAAGTGTTTTTCCACTTGGTTAGAGTCTTTTTCCACTATTATAGTCTAACCAAGTGGAAAAAAAACTTCCAACATCTTTCTCTAAATCCAGAGTAATTTAATAATAAAGTGAGACACCTTTTGGCAACTTGTATAGATAAATATGACTTCTCCATTGCTTCCACCATAGTATCACTTCCTGTGGGTCTGGCTCCCACTGACGTGACCTCAATAAAGGTCAAAACTGGTCTGGGTAGTGGCCATTCCCTTAACATAGCATTATACATGTCCGCAAGGAGATGTGCTTTGCAGTATGAGAGATACTAAGACAAGTAGTGATGAGAGCTTGGTCACCATTTCCACGAGTTGCCTCAGTCCTGAAGATACTTCAGGTGCAAGCTTTGTTTGCTTACACTTAGATAAAGGATTGAACTAAATTTATTATACCAAATAACATCTGCTACAATTGTGATGCAATTATAGCAATGTTCATTGCATAATACATCAAGTGTTGCATCATATACGAGCTCACTTGCATCATTTCATACATGGCCTTTTTTTTTTTTTTTTTTTTAGTATAACACAAAAGATTTTAAACTTGTAATGCATTAGTACTGTAGATCATTTAAGAATTTTCTTTGTTGTTGTTTGTTATTTTTTTTTTTCATTATCCTGAAATTTCATGAAATTTTTTCAAGCCATTTCAGGCCTCCAACCGTGCAATGAAATTCATTTTCCAAAAGTTATGCCCGTTAGTTGGATTCACATCCATGGCCTATTGTTTGAAGAATGAAGACTGTCCACCTGGCAAACCAGACCAGCGACATTGAACTGCATAAGTGCCGAAACTGCTAGTTATCATGTAAGAAATGAGGAAATACATAATATGGAACCAAACATTTAATAAACAAAAAAAAAAAAAAAAAATTATCAACAGACATTTAGATTTAATTATCTCATATCATTATTGATGCAAGAACTAAGATAACTGGGAAGCATAAACACAACCAGTTATAACTGTGTGTATTTGATTGCTCTCATTATCATCATCTGTTCATTGACATCCACAGATGCTGTATTATCACTCCATTACTGTTCTAAGAAGTCTTCCTTCCATCCTTTCAATGTGTCCAAAATATTTTAACCTTCTGCCAATATCCTTAAGGAGACTTAAAGTTCTACTAATCTTTTCTAACACCCATTCATTCGTATGCCTTTCGGTATATGATATTCTCAACTGAAAAGTAGCTATCCTTTTCTTATCTGACTTCTTTAGGTTCAAAGTCTCACATTCATAAGTCACTATTCAAAAAAAAAATAGCTGCATCCAAATTCCTCAACTTTGTTCCTATGGAGATAGATCCATCCTTCCAAATTTTAGACAAGTCTCTGACTGTTGTTTTAGCCATTCCTAATCTTCTTCTGACATCTTCTGAATAGCAATTCTTCACATTAATAATCGATCCCAGGTACTAAACCTTGCTGACTTCCTCAATTCTTTCTCCATTAAGGTACACTTGTTTCTCAAGAGCTTCCTTGTTTGTAGTTTGTATTTCCTTTGAGAATCATAATCTTTGTCTTGCTAGGATTGACTTCAAGTCCTCTGTTGTTATTGATCTTGTTAACTTTATCAAGAATATGATCTAGTTCTTCCTTGTCATTACAGAGGAGTACAGTATCATCAGCATACCTCAGATTACTGATCAATCTACCACCTATTCTAATTCCTGTCTTGAGCTATTCCAATGCTTCGTGCATGATGTCCTCAGCATATATACTAAACAAGTAAGGAGAAAGTAAACATCCTTGACTAACTCCCTTTCGAACCTAAAGCCAATGACTTTATCCAACACCTGTTCCTGCCGTGGCTCCTTGCTCCCTGTGCAAGTTGGCTATCAACCTGATAGCATGTTGAGGAAAACCCATTATTTTCATTACTTCCTACAGTTTCACATGCTGAATACAGAGTAGTCTAAGAAACACATTACCAGAGGGACTGTTCTTCAGTTCCCTGGATGTTTCTTTATTTCTTGAGCAATAGAAATCTATTGGTTCTCCTAATAATTAAGTTATCATGACATTCTTGTGAGTACCACCAGCACTATTAACACCATGTATTATATAAAGAATGCTGTATTTCTTTGTGAAGAGGGATTCTCAGTGCAAGTTGCAAGTTAGTAAAAATATCAAATTTATCACCCAGTAGTATAACAGACCTAGAAAAAACATGAGACAGGTGAAATGAAGAGAAACCATGAAGTGTAAGGGAGAGCTAATTACAGAGGCAAGAACTACTACTACTACTACTATAGGCCTGTGTAGCTCAGTGGAAGTGGTGCTTATGTCCTCTGCACTTGTTCACTCAAAATTAGACTTAGGTTCAAGTCCAGTTGTTGACTAACCGAATGGAGGAACTTTTCTAAGCCTATTTTTGACCGATTCCCGAGTTAGTCGATCTCTGGTATGGGCAAGAAGGTTTTTCGTCCCTAAAACTCAAGAAACTTGACCGTAGTACCCACATTATTTCAGACAGTAACATATCTTGTTAGGGTTAGGTACCAAGAGATGGCAGCACTTGTTTGCCAGCCTCTTCATCTGTGGCTGCCTATAATTAGTGATAGACATGGGCCAGCTATCTCTGATTGGCTACTGATGGAGACTGAACTGCCCACTCAGTCTCCAAACGCTAGATATGGTATAAAGGCCTCGCCTACTCCTCGCCTACTCCCTATAAGGGAATAAAAGGCATTAGCTGATTATTTAATTTATTTATAGAACTACTACTAAAAGCTATTATCATACAAAATCATAAGGCTACATTAAGTGAATTGAACAACAGCAGAAAGTTGGTCAAAGGTTGCAGTGAGTATGCACTGCTGTTAGATATTGGATAGTGGGCACTGAAAGTCTTAGGGATTATGAAAATCACTCATTCCAACATACATATTCAGATAAGATCAGGTTTTTTGAGACATGTAAATTATAGTAAATATCTATATTAATCAGAACATTCCAGATATTCTGTTTCGGAACTCATCTTGTTTAAGCTGAAAAGCAATACCAAAAATTTAAATACAACAGTAAGTTTCACTATTGTATTTTACAATAGTGAAATGCAAACTTTTGTATTTAAATCAATAATTTCTTTAATTACAGAATCGTTACAATGGTACATTGGAATCTTTATTTCTATATATAAATCTCTCTCTCTCTCTCTCTCTCTATATATATATATATATATATATATATATATCAGAGGACTACATGGTGTGTATTGTAGAGAGCTCCTGAACACATAAGTGTTATTTTAAGTAATAATTGGTAAATTTGCTTGAATCTTATGTAATATTATTTACTTTTCGTATCTTGGCGTGTCTGTGTGATTTTTGTGTGTTTTCTGAGTTATTTCAATTAGTAATTTGATAGATACAATTATTAGCATGCACATGGCGCCAATAAGAAGGAATACAATGGCGTCCAGATTGCCATCTTTGTCCAAAAATTTTAATATAAAGGATTTTATTCAGTGTACTGTTTGTGAAATGTATGCTTTGAGGAGAGCAGTTGGAGTCTGGTTAGACAATGATAGTGGAGTGAACGTATGCAGAAAGTGTAAGGAATGTGAGGATTTAAAGTGTGTTTCAGGTCATGAGAGTGATATCGTTGTTGAAAGTAGGAATGTAGAAAATAGTAATACGTGAGGTATGAATAGTGATATTTGCGAGGTAGTACCAGATAGCTGTGAGAGTGGCGTTGAAAGTGAGAATGAAGGTAAAAATGCAGAGTGAGATCGCACGGTTACGCGGAGCAATACATAGGGCAAATCAGCAGCTGGAGCGTTGGAAAAAAAGTTTACTGAGCATACTAACTAATAAATGGCAAAAGTATGGTAAGAAAAATAAGAGTATGATAGTGAGTGTAAACAAAATGAAAGAGCGAGTGTTGTACAGAGATTCTTTAGTAAGAGGTGTGATAAATGAGAGTTTGACAAAATCGTACCAACCTGGTGCAAAGGTTAAGGATGTAAGCGAGTCAATTAGAATCCAAAAGTAGAGAGTGAAAGAATTGATAGTATTAGCAGGAACGGATGATCTGAAAGGAGACAAAATGACTATGAGAGAGGATTTAAAGGAATTACTTGAGGTAGCAAAAGAGAAGAGTGAGAGAGTTAGGATGGTGAGTCTGTTGCTGCAGTATGACAATGAAGAGTATAGGAGGGCCAAAATTGCTAATGACTTTATGCGCGGATTATGCAGGAGGAGTGATGTGGAATTTGTGGATGTGTGGAGTGAGTTCGATGGGTGAAAGGATTTATATAAGATGGATGGTTTATATATGAAAGGATTTGGTGTACGGAGACTTGAAAAGGTGTTGTTAAATGAATTGGAGGTGGATGTGCAGAATTCAGGGAAACTAGAGTTATTAAGAGGGGGGAGTAGATATGCAGACTTTAGGGAGACAATTCAGTGTATGAATATGTGTAATATGCCCGAGCAAGAACGAAGGACAACAAATCAGAATTTGATAGTTAGTATAAGGCATCAAAATAGGGATGGGACAAATGGGCTTCTGCAATTCGTGTATACTAATGCCAGAAGTATTAGGAACAAGAAGGAAGAATTTTTGGCCTTAATTGGCACATCCAGGCCACGGGTTATTAGCATTAGTGAAATGTGGCTGACAGAAGATGATATAGCTAGTGGGATTGAATGTGAGGGGTAAAGTGTGTTCAGGAGTGACAGGGAGAATAAAATGGGGGGAGGAGTGTTATTGATGATAGCTGATGAGCTCCAGCCAAGGAGAATAGAAGTTGAACTGCAGGATAGAGAAAAGAGCACATTTAAGACTATTTGGGGTGAGATTGAGGCTAGCAGAACAAAATATACAATTGGGAGCTGCTATAGACCAATAGACCAGGTGATGGAATAGATGGTGGTGACAGTATGCACAAGCAAATAGAAGAAATGAGTGGAAGGAGGGTAATTATTATGGGAGATTTCAACTATGGTAACATTCATTGGAAGGAGGAGAGGACATATGGGAGGAAGGAATTCGATTTTATGCAGTTATTAAGGGATAACTATCTGCGACAGCATGTAATGGAAAATACTAGGGGTCAGAGAGAGTGCTAGACCTAGTAATTGCATATGAGAATTTGGCTGTAACGAATATGACCACGTTGCCACCAATTGGTGAGAGTGATCATAGGGTCTTGATTTGGGAGGTTGCTAAAGGTGTGGAATTTACAATTAAGACAGGATACATGTGGAATTATTGGGCTAGTAAGTATGACGAGCTTAGGAGTTTGATAGGTTCAGTGCCATGGCATGTAAAACTGCAAGGGCCGGATGCTGATAGTGCATGGGAGGTGGTTAAGAAGTGTTTGTAGGAGGCAATGGCTGACTGTATACCTAGAGTCCAAATAATAAATCAGGTAGGGGTTAAATGGTTGAATAACACCATTAAGCTTAAGCTACAAAAAAAGAAACAACCGTGGAGGGAATTTAAGGAGAAAGGTGACCGACGGACACATGAACGGTATAAGGCGCAGGCCAGAAGGGTAACGAGTGTGGTAAGAAAAGGAAAAGTGGATTATAAAAGAACATTAGCCATGCAGGCCAAAGAGAATCCCAAACAGTTTTTTAGATATGTTGCAAGTAAAAGAAAAAATGTATACGGCAGAATGATTTTAAAGAATGCCGATGGAAGGGAGGTAACCGAATCAGTCGATATAGTGGAATTACTGAGAGAGCAATTTGCAAGAGTATATTATCCAGGTGGTGACATTGCAGGAATAAAAGAACCAACAGCATAGAGGAATTGTGGTGAAATGAAGTAAAGGTGAATAGTCTATTAAAAACCTCAATGTCAATACATCTGTGGGATTGGATGGTATACCAGCTCATGTCGTACGTGAAGCGACTAAAGAATTGTCATTTTGTTTATTTTGAGTCTCGGTCTGGGTTAGTCCCTAGGGGTGGAAAGAGGGGAAAATAGTTCCACTGCGTACAAGAGGTTCCAAGACTGCTGTTGTAAATTACCAACCGATCAGCATATCAGGAATCGTTGTCAAGGTCTTGGAGAAAATAGTCAAGAGAAAAATACAGGATTGGATAGATGAAAATGGGATACTGTATGGGGGACAGCATGGTTTTGTGAAGGGTAGATCATGCCTCAGTAACTTGCTCATGTTTTATAACACAGTGATGGCTGAACTGATAAGGGTAATGGGTTCAGTGATTCTACTGTATCTTGACAGGATACCACATGGAATTCTAATCAATAAACTGAAGTATATGGGGATGGTTATAGGGTTGGTGAGATGGATAGGAGGATGGTTGATGAAGAGATATCAGAGAGTGGTTTATTCAGAAGTAGAGTCCAAAAGACTGCTGTGACTAGTGGTGTGTTGCAGTGTTCTGTTCTTGGACCCCTACTTTTCAATTTGTTCATCAATGATATAGGAATGGATCTGAGAGAAACTATTCATTTGTTTGCTGATGATGCAAAGTTGGGTAGAGCAATAGTGAGTGCACAGGATGTCAAAATTTTGCAGGATGATTTGGATAGTTTGGAGGACTGAGCTAAGGAGAATGGATGTCAATTTAATGTGGCAAAATGTAAGGTTATGCATTTTGGGGTGAAAAGATTAGCAGCAGTATATCACATTGGTGGAACCATACTCTAGGAGATTGACGAGGCCAGGGATTTGGGAGTGTTGGTGGATAGGGAGTTGAAGTTTAGGGGGCACATTGCAAAAGTGGCTAAATCAGCTCATCAAATCACTTGGTTGTTGAAAAATACCTTGACGAGCAGAGACAAACAGGTTATTGTTCCTCTGTATCAAGCCTTGATAAGACCCCATCTAGACCACTGTGATGGGCGCCAGGGTTTTTTCTTGATGGGGAGTAGGTGGAGAGGATCCAGAGACGACTGACCAAGATGACAGTAGGTCTATGGAATGAACCTTATGAGAACAGGTTAAAGATTTGTGGGTTGCAGAAATTGGTTGATAGGTGGGAAAGGGTGATATGATTGAGACATTCAAATTACTGAAGGGTTTCTATAAGATTAATTCAGAAGATATTTTTGAGAATAGGACTGGTGGTGGGGGGGACTAGGGGCCATACATGGAAGATGGGCAAGAGTGTGGTTAGCAAGGGTGTTAGAGGTAGGATTTTTTACTTTGAGAGTGGAATGAGTGGAATAAGCTGCCAGAGTCTGTTGTGGGTGCCATGACTGTGAATGAGTTCAAGGCAAGGTATGATAGATACTGTGTGAATGTCGAATAATTGTTCTTGACATGATGTTAGGCCCCCCCCCCTCGATGAGTCTATCGACTCCTAGGAGTTGCCTGTAATAATAAAAAGTAGTAGTAATAATAATATATATATACATATGCAGTCATCCTTCGACTTACTTCGCGTTCCGTTCCATCAGGCAGGAAATAAGTCAGTTTGGATGCAAGTCGATACATTAAATCAACAGAGTTATAGAGTTTAGGGACTTAATAGTAATAAGTATACTGTGATTTTAATTTTTAAACCTTATTATAAAACTGTACTGTGTGTTACTGCCACTATAAAACAGGAGAATAATCACCCAAATCTTCCTCCACAATCACATCTTCATTGCCTTCCCTATGTGAAGGACCAGGCTGCAGCTCTTCTGTAGCCTTTGTTTTTTTTATGAAAAATGTCTGATGTGCTTTGCTTATTCTCTTCTTCTTTTCATCATAAATTTGTTTATAGCAAACAAACATGTCATGTACTTTCCTTTCTACTAATAAGTAGTGTTCAACATTGGGATCCATGTCTTCAAACATTTTGAGAACATCACTAACTGCAGAGAACAATTCTGCAAGACCCTTCAATGTGAATTGTTTAACTACATCTCCTTGTTTGTCTTTTCTCTCTTCCTTTTCTCATTCTTCCTTTTCTGCAATGTGTTGTTTTTCTCCAGTTTGAGCAATTCTTTGTTTTCAACTCTTCAGGGGCACTCCCTATGAGTTGAATTATGTCGTCATCATTCACTTCAAGATTCAGGTTGTTTTCTAGGCCCACTATTTCTAAACTCAATTTACAAAAGTCTTAATTTTTTCCAAACTTCCAAAATCATGCATAAACCTTTTTAATGTCTTTTTTCCATATGCATGCAATTTAACAGAGATCACTTCGTCCCAAACTACAGCAATATTTGTGAAAACGTTCTCGATAGATAATAAACCTTAAACACTACTAGAACTCCCTGATCCATCGTGTTTGGAGGGAGAAACATAACCTTGAACTTGATGAAGATCACAGATATAAGAAGGATGACCTAGAGCATTATCTAGAATTAATAAAATTTTAAATTCTACATTTTCTTTCACACAGTAGCTTTCCATTTCACTTGCATAACAGTTTATTAAGGCATCCTCTAACAATTTTTGAGTCATCCACGACTCCTTATAGCTCCGCTAATGAACTGGAAGTGTATGCTTCCTAATCTTTTTGAAGGCTTGGGCTCTTTGGATTCTCACTGTGCCATATAACAAATGGTTTCAGTTTATATCCAGCCACATTATCCTCTAACACAGTGGTTCTCAAACTTTTTACCTCTGAGCCAAACCTGACAAAAGAGAAAACACTGTCAGCCCCACTTCCCCCACTGGTTTTATTTATCAAAATAGAAGTCATACCAAGTTTGACGTTTTATTCAGTTTATTTTGTGTTTTCTACATACTATTTAACAGTTTTTGGCACAAAATAATTAAAGTATCACAATATTAGGCCTACAATAAAAATTAGTTTTAACACTTGCAAGTAATCAAAATATGTATTGAAATGAAGCAATACAAGTATTTACTTTTTCTCTGTAAAAATAATCAAACATTTAAATGTCAAAGTCTAATGTGATGGATGGGCCTGCTTTTGAGAACAAAGTTTATCAAAACATGGTTAATATCAGAAATGGTCACTTTAAGTTCTTTAGCAATATTTAGTCTTAAACAATACTTTGACTTCATAGCTGCCAAAGCAGAAAAGCCTTTCTTGCATAAATAAGTTGTTGCGGAAGAAATAAGGATCTTCAATGCTTTTTGACTCAAAGTTGGGAATTCCTTGCCAATATATATCCAGAACTCTGATAAAGACAATTTCTTCTATTTACTTTTCAGTGAAGTATCACTAGTGAGATCGACGAGTTGTTCTTGCTCATTTACGTTCAGAGATGACGGTGCAGGTGCATTTTCGAAAGGGTTTTTAATTCAATAAAATTCATCAAAATCATCACAAAAGTATTTTTAGAAATGAACTTTCAACATTATGAGATGATCAAGTAGGCAGCTTTTTATCTCCATTGGAAGCACTGGATTATCAGTGTCTTGTACCATTGACACTAGAGTAGGGAACATGTCTAGTGTGTATGAAATATCTGTACAATATCTAGCATGTATGAAAGTATGCCGTGCCCCCTTTCAAACTATTTGCACCCAACCCCTGGGGGTTGCACCAGACAGTTTGAGAACCACTGTCCTAACACAATTGTAATATGGTCTTTAAGAGCTTTGAAACCAGGCATAGATTTTAGCTTTTTGTGGATGAATTGCCCGCTTGGGAATTTTTTTCCAAAACAAGGAGATCTCACCCATATTAAATATTTGCTGTGACAAATAATTTTCCTCCGTAATAATTTTATCCAATTTCTTCACAAACTCCTTGGAAGCCTTGCAGATTCACCATATATTTTCACATTATGCAGTGCAAACTGCTGCTTGAATCTCATGAACCAACTGGAAGAAGCATTGAATTTGTAGTCGTAATTGGGTCCTGCTTTCTCCTTCAACATATTGAAGAGACTTAGCCTTAGCAGTTATGGTCATAGTGCTAAGAGATATGGGCTTTTGGTTCAGGTTCCCTATGCATGATGGAAGTAGCTTTTCCAATCACTGACAGGACCTTGTCGTCGCTTCGTCACTGTCGTTGAACTTGCAACTTCATTTCAAGATCAATTGCTCTCCTCTTTTTCTGTGATTCTTCACTAGGTTTTTTAATTGGATATGTAGGGACATGTTGCACAAAATATCACAAAATATTTAAAAATAAATACAAAAATAACATAGTTTTCAAACACAAAATCAATAGATGAACTGTAGAAGCTAAGTGCTGACTGCTGAGGGAGGTTGCCACTGCATTGTTGCTAAATAAAAACCTTTTTACTTTATGCTTACTTGCATGTTGTTCGAAAGTATAGTTAAAAATGTTATTTATTTCATTATGGGATCATCGACATATCTTAAAAAGGATGTAACTCGAATGGATGTAAGTCAAGGGATGACTGTGTATATATATATATCAGGGGGCGAAAACAATGCTGATACTAATGGCAGTAGGCCTAGCGTATCGCCCTTGTTTTGAAATTTGTTGACTTACCTACTTGGCTGATTCTTTGGACCTGTTTGAAAAAACAGGTCCAAAGAATCAGCCAAGTAGGTAAGTCAACAAATTTCAGTAGGTAAGAATCAAACCGATTGATTATAGCAGTAAAACTATTTACTACTAGTAAATAGTTTTACTACTATAATCAATCTATAGTAGTAAAACTATTTATTTGACTATAGTAGTAAAACTATTACTACTAGTCAAAATTCCTCGAATCACATTTTATATCAACTATCAAAATCCCGCACGTCAGACATCATCGCTTTCTACCATAACTATCGAGTAACTTTGATCAATCACATTAACTATGCATTAGTTTATGTGGTAATGAACACTATCTAATAACTGTTATGACTAATCTTTCATTTGCATATTATTCTACTAACCAGTAACACCATATTTCCAAAAGTATTGGGACAATTGCAAAAGACAGACAAATATATATATATATATATATATATATCATCATCATCATCATCATCATCATACGTATCAAGGATTTAGGCCTAGTATGGCCTGTTCCGGCCTTAGAAGTCATCGTTGAATCATTTAAGAGGACGTCCTGGTTTTCTTTTTCCTAATGGCTTGTACTTTAAGGCTTGTTTTGGTAATCTTTCTATTTTCATTCTTTGAACGTGTTCCATCCATTTATGTTTATATTTTTTAATTTTTTCAATTACTGGTTCTTGGTTTAATTCTTTCATAATTTCTTCATTTCTTTTGTAATCAAATAGGGTATACTATGCAGTTTTTCTCATAAACTTCATTTCTGCTGTTGTTAATCTTTGTTTGTCTTTTTGTTTTATTGTCCAGATTTCGCTTCCATACATTAAGACCGGTAGGGCTAATGTATTGTATACTTTAAGCCTGGTTTGTTTTTGAACTGGGTTTGGTTTAAATATAGAGTTAATTACTCCTGTTATTTTTAAATATTTTGCAATTTTTATGTTTATATCTTTATCATTTTCATAAGTGATCATACATCCTAGGTAGTTAAATGAATTCACCTGTTCTAAGATCTTGTTATCTAATACTATTTTAGTTCTTGCTGGATCTTGTCCTTTAAAGGCCATAGTTTTTGATTTTTCCGTTGATATTATCATACCATAATCTTTGGATATCTCATTTAGATTTAAAATAGCTTTCTGTAAGTTACCTTCAGAATTTGTAATTATTATTTGGTCGTCTGCAAAGAGGAGAGTGTTTAAGTTAACTGTAGGTGAAAGTTTAATTCCTTGATGTAAATTTTTACTCCATTTTATTATTATTTCATTTCTTCTTCTTATTGTGCTATCTTCTATCGAAGGTCAGCGACCATCTTGGCGAACAAACTGCGCTCTTGTGCTAATCTGAGCAGTTGTGCACTGCTCTTTCCTGTCCACGTCTTGATGTTGTCAAACCATGATATTCTTTTTCTTCCTCTAGTTCCTTTGCCATCAATTCTTCCTACCAAAATAGTTTATAGAAGTTGGTATTTGCTGTTTCTCATGATGTGGCCAAGATATGATGTTTTTCGTTTCTTGATTATTTGTACAAGATGTTTAGCTTTGCCAATGGATTTTAAGACATCTTCATTGGTAATTTTTTCTGTCCATGATATCTTTAGCATTCTTCTGTATAGCCACATCTCAAAGGCTTCGATTTTCTTGATGGTTGTCGCCTTCAATGTCCATGTTCCAACTCCATAGAGCAGAATAGACCACACGTAACATTTCAGCATTCGACATCTGACTTCCATGTTTAGGTCTTTATTGCAGAATAGTGTTCTCATTTTCATGAAGGACTGCCGTGCAACTTCAATCCTTGTCTTTATATCTATTTCTGGATCCCACCGTTCATTAAGCCAGCAACCAAGATATTTATATCTTGACACTTGATCAATATTTTTCCCATTGAGTGTCAGTTTCATTGATGAGGCTGGATGTTTGCTGATGATCATGGATTTTGTCTTGTTGATGTTTATATTTATTCCCATTCTTTGGCTTTCTATGTATACTCTGTCAATGAGTTTTTGGAGATCCATAATGTTATCTGCAATTAGCACGGTGTCATCTGCATATCGTAGGTTGTTAACAATCTTTCCATTTATTGTGATTCCCTCTGGACATTCTTCCAATGCTTTTTTAAAGATTACCTCTGCATATATGTTGAACAGGAGTGGTGAGAGCACACATCCTTGTCTCACTCCTCTTTTGATGTTAATATCACTGGTGGTAATGTTGTCTGATTGAACGGTAGCTGACTGATTCCAATATAGATTTGTTATTAGTCTTATGTCTTGTTTGTCTAGCCTTATTTGTTGAAGGATTTCTATTAAGTTGGTGTGTCTGACTTTGTCGAATGCTTTTTCAAAATCTATGAAATACATAAAGACAGATTTCTGTTTTTCTATGCATTTTTGTATCAATATTTGGGTACAGAAAAGGGCCTCTCTAGTACCAAAACCATTCCGAAAGCCGAATTGTGTTTCACTTAGAGTTTCTTCACTTTTTCTATAAATGCGATTCTGAATTACTTTCAAAAATATTTTTAATGTTTGGCTCATTAGACTAATAAGTCTGAAGTCACCACAGGAATTCGCTTTGGGTTTCTTTGGGATAGTGATAAAAGTAGATTTGAGCCAATCTGATGGAAATTCATCACTTTCATATATTTTATTAAATAGTTTTTCAAGAAGTTTGATGTTATCTGGTTCGATTAATTTTAAAAATTCTGTTTGCACACCATCTGATCCAATGGCTTTTCCTGTTTTACTTGTTTGTATAGCATTCTCTATTTCACATTTCATGATTGCTGGTCCTTGAATGTTATCTTTTATATTTATAGGCTTCTGTCTAGTATCATTGAAAAGTTCTGTTACATATTTTATCCAAATCTGTGCTTTATTCTCTTCTTCTAGAACTATTTTTCCATTTTCGTCTCTTAGAGACACTATTTGCTTTTTCCTCAGTTTTCCGGAAATTTCGTTGATTTTCTTGTACAGATTGAAATTATCATGTTGTTTCTGAAGCAGTTCGATTTCAGTACATAAATTTTTCATCCAATTTTCCTTGGCTTCTTTTATTTTTTTCTTGATGATGTTATGTGTTTCTGTATACCTGGCTAGGTCTTTGTTTTTATACATTCTTCTTGTATCAATAAGAGAAAGAATCTCATCTGTCATCCATTCCTGTTGTTTTATATTATTCACATAACCTACTTCTTCAATACTTGTTGTTACGATGGCATTCTTTAAGCTATTCCAAAGAGATTCCACACTTTTATTTTCTTCTATGTTAATCTGTTGTAATCGCAGGTTAAGCTGTGTCTTGGCACTTTTATTTATGTTAGGGTCTTTCAGTTTTTCTACATCAATTTTCTTTTTCTTCTTTTGTGATTTTTTAGCTGATTTTAATCTAAGACGTACTTCTGCAACTATGGGATTGTGGTCTGATGAGATATCTGCTCCAGGATAAGTCTTTGCACTCTTTATACTACTGTGGAATCTTTTATTTATCAGTATATAATCAATTTGATTTCTGACAATATTTTGTTGGTTATCTTGAGGCGATTTCCAAGTGTACAGTCTTCTTGGTGGAACTTTAAACCAGGTATTTGCTATTGTTAGATCTTCTTCCTGACAGAATTGGACTAGGCGATCTCCTCTGTCATTTCTGGTGCCTAAGCCATGTTCGCAAAACAATTTCTCCATCACCCCCTCTTCCCACTTTTGCATTGAAGTCACCCATCACTATGTTTATATTATGTTTCTTTGTTAGGTTTTTAATCTCTTTTAGGTGTTCATAAAACTCTTCAACATCTTCTTCACTTTTGTCAGCTGTGGGTGCATAAGCTTGGATGATATTTATGTTAACAGGATTTCCCTTAAGTTGTAACAGCATTATCCTTTCAGAAAATGGAATCCAATTTATTACTGATTTATTGATTTCTTCATCTACTATTACAGCTACACCATGTCGATGTTTGTTCTCATCATTCCCAGAGTAATACATTGTTGTATTATCTTGTTGACACTTTCCAGATCCTGGCCATCTTGTCTCGCAAATTCCCCAAATCCGGATGCCCAGCCTCTTCATTTCTCTTGTGGCATTTCTTAATTTGCCAGCTTCATACAGAGTTCTGACATTCCAAGTTGCAATTTTAAAAGTGGTGGACACCATTTTGAGCCCGGAGATTCTTTGCACCCCTGTCCCATTTAAGGGACGCCGGGAACTTGGGGCCAATTGTAAGGGTTTGCTCGCCATGGTGGTTGTTCTGGAGATAAGGTAGAGCAGTAGTTTCTCTGTTTGCTTTCTGCTCCTCAGTATTACAGACGTACACAATATAATCATATTGCCATCTGCAAATCTCTGATCACAAGCTTTTCCGTCATCATTTGGCTTCAACCTTGTGTCAGTACTGCTTCCCAATGTCAGGGGCGGTGACCCCAGCAGGTACTTATTTAATGGCGGCACTACTCGCCATGTCACCGAGTTGTCATTGGGCTTTGTGAGGTTTTAAGTGAGACAGAGTTGCCACTTCTGCTCCACCATGCCCTGATAGCTCAGTCGCTGTTGGTCCACGGCTGCTTATTCGCCAGATTGCTCTGCTTATATCGCAGCTAACCTCCATATCTGAAGGCTGTTCCCCGATCCTCCACCTGGGGACGCACCCGGTAGTAGTCAG